>NW_022157173.1:0-179335 GCF_007821495.1 Lachnellula hyalina
GAGGGAGGCAGATTACGGATTGAAAGTCCGATAGACGCGCTGTGGAGTACATGGTCCTTGACTCGCATAGTAGATGAAAGGATTTGGTATTAATACTCGAGTTATAACATATCAAAACACCTGGTGATGCCAGATCAGCTGATTGCCAATTCGGAAATCCAACACGTGAGGTTGCTTATACCTGCATATGCTTGTCCCACCTCCCGAGAATTGTGCCGGAAATGCATTAATAACACAAGTAACGTTGAGACTATGCGGTTCGCTCTTAGGGAGGTATAAAGCGTACATAAAAACTGGTCCATCGATTCAAGATGGAAGCGGTGGGGACCCCCATCGCAGAAGTGATTGCGATTGGCCAATGAATGGCTCTGTTTGCGGTCACGGCATGGTTAGTGGCAAAAATACTTGGATGGGTGCAAGGTGGGGCAGTCGTCCGGACGTCCTCCTCCGCGCTTGTTTTGATCGAGGCTAGTGGCAAAAATACCTGGATGGGTGCAAGATGGGCAGTCGTCCGGAGATCAGCTCCGCGCTTGTTTGGATTGGTGCACAGACACCTCGCAGGGGTTCCCATTGGCTGGACATGAATGCGATGTTTGCGACAGATGGGCATTTGCATCGGACTTTGTCCTACTTGTACCTTGTTCTACCTTGGCTCCACTTTTTGCTGGAGTGAGAGAGAGAGAGAGTGCGAGAGAGAGAGAGAGAGGGAGAGTTTGAGCTCAGTCCACGACACGCCACGTCCTTGCTTTGCCCCTCTTCTCACTCAAGAGCAAGCACTCCAACTCCCCGACGAGGCACGATCACTCTTACTGTACAAAGTAGGTACTTTCACTTTTCATTTTCACTCTCACTCTCACCCTCCTTGACTAGGACTAGGACTAGGACACTCTTGACCTGCATACCATGTATGCATAATGATGACATGGGAGCGACTGCAAATACTAGTCTTGCCACGTGATTTTCTTCTCTTCCTTTTGCACAAAAGGACCATGACTTCCTAGTTTCGAACTTGACTTGGAAATAAAGTTTAAATAACTCACTGTACTACTCGAGTAGTCCTGTACACTACGCCCATAGCAGACGTGAGACATCAACACCAACACAGGACAACGCAGGACCAACCACCACCACCACCAGCTCCAGCTCCAGCACCAGCACCAGCACCCACCCCACCACGCTATCTCTACCCAATACCTCTAGCAAGCTGTCAACTGGCAGATCCCCAATTCCAACTACTACTGTGCGACAACTTCATCTGCTTGTAGCTATTGGGACGCTACATGCTAAACAACCACGCCGGCAGCCCTTATCGAAACACCTTGAAGGCAAGGAGAATTTGTTAAAACCTCACATCCCCCCTTGCATCATATCCAGCGACGTAAAGTATCGAGTAAACAATCTCATCCGATCAACGCGCCTGGTCGCATCACAACACAACACATCCTGCAACCCATCGCAATGGCAAACTTCAACGCCTACGATGATTTCAACGGCTATGACACCGCATTTGAGGATGAATCCTTCGACTTCAGTTCCTTCATCGATAGCACCCAATCCCAAGATCCCTTTTTCGAAGACCAATCCACCATATCACCGCCAGACCTATACATGAACCCAAACCCGCAACAGCAACAGCAGCAGCAGCAGCAAGACTTCATTTCCTCCATCCCAAGCGCCGACGTCTCGAGTGTCAATTACAGCCAATTCGACAACCAATTGCCCTCTACCTGCACCTCGTCCAACACAGGCTCCTTCCCCTTCCCATCCCAGACTGGGACACTCAACCAGTCCGCTAGTCCGCTCTCACAATCCTCACCCGCCAAACAAACCCGAAGCCCTCAAAAGAACGCCGAACCAACGATTAAACCTGAGCCGAAGAAGCGCGGGCGTAAACGCAAAGTCCACAACTCCAAGATGGAAGCAGACGAAAGCCGCCAAAGATTCCTCGAGCGCAACCGTATTGCAGCCTCCAAGTGCCGCGAGAAGAAAAAGGCTTGGATGGATAGATTGGAGGCCATGCGTTTTGACTTGGAGTCGGAGAAGTTACAAAATATGCAGATGGTGTTGGTGCTTCGGCAGGAGTTGCGCGGGTTGATCAATGTGGCTAGGGAACATGTTGAGGCAGGGTGTGCGCTGCATGGGTTGAAGCAGTATGTGGAAGAGGGTGAAGCGAGGTTGGTGGGGGTTGAGGGGAAATTGGAGAGTCAATTCAGGGGGGTTGAGAGGAAGATGATGGGTGATAGAACACCGGATAGTGACCGGGATTCTGCAATTGAGTTGTTGTCACCGACTATGGGGGTAAATGCTTCAAAGATTGAAGCTTGAAAAGTACGTTGTTATGATTGTAAATTCTACGGGTTGCGAGATTCGCACGGTTGGGATGGACGGTTCTATTATTCCCAAGGAAAAGTCAATAGGTCCTACTACGGCGCTGGGGTCTAGATATCTTGTACCATCATGGTTGGAGGAATGGTTGGAGGAAAATTGAAGGTATTGGACCGGCGTACAGTAGTGGATAAATGGAGTATATGGAGGCTTGGGCATGGCATGGCATGGCATGGAATTGGAAATTGCACTGGAAGTGTTGCGAAAACAGAAGGGCTGGAATGACTGGCTTATAATGAATATAAAATAATTAATTGGTAATGTTCACCATATCTGCCTCTAAAATTACCTGTGGGTTCTTTTAATATGCAAGTACACAGAAAGAGAATAGATAAGAAAGAAGAGAAGAGAAGAGAAGCCCCATCTTACTTTACCTGCAAGGCACATCCTACCATGTGAACATTCTTCCTATCTTGCCTTGCATGCTAATCGCCTCCTAGGACGCTAACTATCCTATCCACCCCACCGACTACTCGTACTCGTACTAGTAAATTTAACGAATCACATTAAATAGGTACCTTGTAAGTAGATAGTTTACACTCTACCTCCTAGACTCTTTAATGCGCTCTAGGACTTCTTCTATATCTAGATAGATTCCTAGAGAGTAAGTTTACGCATTCTTTGTTTTTCTTGGAAGAAAGAGTAGACGGGACGGTCTGTATGCTGCTTAGTAAGTAGTATGAGTCGGTACACTAGGTATAGTTGGGGTGGATTAGACACGTGATATAATATAACTTTAAAGCGGGTTTTGGATTTTAGTTTAGGTATGGGAGTTAATTTTGGATAAGTTTTAGTTTATATACGAAGTATGGATCGTGTTTATTGGTGGTTATTTTAAAAGGTAGTAGGTATAGGTATAGTGCAAGTTTGAATGTTTAGTTAATTACTCTTAAAGGACAGACATGTCGTCTAATTTTCAGTTCAAACTTTTTAAGATCACCTCCAAATCCCAGCCTAGCCCGTTTTAAGGCATAGGTAACTGACTCTCTAGAAATGGAAGAAATATCACAAAAATAATAAGGAAAACAGTCTCTTTTTCCCCTCTCCTTCTTCCCCACCTCCTGTTCTCCTCTTGGTCTTTTCTCGGGCATGGGGTGCGAAAAGGAAGCTAAGCGGGAATATGAAGGAAATACTATGGGGTTCTGGAATCGAATCAGGATTTGGGAATGGGGGATTTTTTTTCTGTGTGCGGATTATGGGACTTCATGTGTTGTATATGCATTGCATAGATAGGATGGGTTGTGGATTGGGGGTTGGGAAGGAAGCACGGCTTAGCTGTTCAGCGCTCTGAGCTTGCTATGGTACTGTACATGTCATTATGTATGCTGCCGTGTATATGGAACGGCAAAGGCAGAGATAGGAGCGGAACATCAGATCATGGTGAGTGTTCTCCTAGGAGTAAGACGGGACAGGGCTGAGGAAAGTAAAGTAGTGCCGGAGAGAAACCGAGAGCTGGTAGTTAGAGATACATACATGCGTGCATGCATGCATATGCACGGTACTTGGTAAGCTGGGGACGAACAGTAAGGACATGATCGATCATACGACTTGAGTGATAAACAACGGTATGGAGAGAGGGAAAGGCGGGGGGGGGGGAGGAAATGGGGAGAAGGTATTGCCGGACCAATTAGGCGGTTGCACTTGACTGGACCGTAGAATGCGAATGTTGCGGAGTAAGGTAGGTGATATACGACGTACGTTCTGGTTTTCGATAGTTCCGGGAGAAATGAACGGCTGCTGTTAGAATTTTAGGGCTGCGGCTACGGCATATGCAATTGCCTAGGTAAGGTAAGGTAGGTGGGTAGTCTGACAGGTAAAGTGGAGTTTAGCTAGGAACTAGCCATAGGGAAGATGCTAAGAAGAGACGGAGATTATAGAATGGAGTTACTGTACTAATCATTTATTAGAGGTGCTAGGAGGGTATTATGAGAAGGAATGAGGGAGTAAGTGTAGAGATCTTTAATGGGGGGAGACTTGGCGTGCGGAATTTTCGAGGGGTTCCTTTAAGGGTTTGGTGGTATCTGTTGGCGTTGATGGTTTATTTGGTGTTGAGAAAGTTTCTACTGCAGGTCTTGGAAGATAAAATTTAGAAAAAGCAATTAGGTCGGTGAGGAATATGGACCTGAGGATTAATTGATACATCTCGTGTAAACGTCTCTATATATCCTATCAAATCTTCGTCTGGCGCTAAAAGAGAACCTTTTCGTTGTGAGATGGAAACCATAAAGAGAATTACTTTTTGGGGTGAAGTCTTTATCCTCATACCAAGACGACAAAGACTCGTTTCTTAATCCGTTGTCTAAAGGAGACTAGTCAATCCATATTGAGATATCAATCAAGTCATGCTTGAGAATCTATACCTACACTAAAATACGTAGCGATATATTGTTCAGTATGGACAGTGGGTTAAGATTCGTTGTGTTGGAAGAGGTCAAGCAAGAGAGGAAAATGGCCAATAAGATCATGACGAAGGAACTTTCCCGCGAGAAGATCTGCAAGAAAGAAGCAGTGACCGCGGGAGAACCAGTATTGGAAGGTGCGATTGAAGCTGAGAAATTTGGTGGCTGAGCAGATACACAAGTGATTAAGTGAAGGCTGGAATTTTCGTCGGAGGGGATTTTGGTTGTGACCTCAAGCATCGAATGTCAATTTCTTTCCCTTTGGAGGTGACGAGCAACGAATAACTCCCATCTGTCGCTTCAGCTCCTTTGAATGCAATGTTCCTTCCACATCCGGCATCGCTATTGAAAAGATAATGCGTCGACGATCTTGCTCTCCTATTTTCGATCTTTCCTTTTCGATCTTTCCTCTCTTTAGTATTCCAATATCCGCTGCACCACCAATTCACCCACAACCAACTGTGTTTTCTCCTTGGACTTCTAAACCTCTCGTCTCGACATTCAGAAATCGATCCTCCTTTCCTTCACAGACGACTTTTGGATTGCGTAGATCTATGCGCTATACCGTCTATAGCGCGTGGATGCCTTCAGAAACTCTTTCGCCAGGAGCAAGCCTCTCCTTTATTCATGTGTAGGAATCGGGGCTTCTTGATTGTTCTATTCTATACAGCACTTTGTCATGGAGTCAATGTGTCCTTCTTCGTTAGTACAAGTTCATCACTAGCCCCGATTCTTTCCTCCAAACAGGAACCTCATTCTCCATTCTCCATATACACGTATGTCTCTAACAATTACCTCCGCAGGCTACTTGTCTCCGCTTCTGCTTATCCTCCTCTCTACCGAATCCTTCCCCTCGCCATCTCACCGCATCTCATAACAACACATCGTCTCAAGCCTACAAATACCTCACTTCTCGATCCTCAATCACTGGATACCATACCCGCATAATACGGCCTCCAAGTATATTCACACATACCTATTGCCTTGGATATGTTCACCTCAGCCGCCAAATCAGTGGTCCTCTAGGTAAGAAATTGCAAATTTCATTCGCCAAAACAGTCACACCACCAATGGTTTACGGTCATCAACTTCTTGCTGTCATGAAGTTCAAGTGGCCGTTGTCATTTCTCCTCTTTATTGCCCTTTTCAAAGTCGTAATCTTTGGTCGAAGTCTCGTCCTGCCAATTTATGTGTACGCCAAGTCACAAGAGCATCTCACGTTCGTTCCTGCTGGGATGCCGCGACTGTTGGGGCTGCTTCTGATGCATAGTAGTTGAATAGAAATGTAGCCGTGGTTTTTATCTTGACGACGTGCACGCAAAGCTTTGATATTCTCAAACCTTTTGTTTTGGACAGTTCCTTGTCTTCTGCTATTGATTGTACCTTTTACTTTTAAATAAATACCTCAATCTGATGGCATGTCTGGCTTGAGCAAAGTGAGAGAACTTTTCGCCATTTGATACCCATTACGAAAGGTGTGCTATACATCGGCGAGTGCTCCTTCATCCCAGCACCCAACGGTTCGGCTGGGGCGATTTCTGAATGGGAGAGTGAAACCCAGCTAGGAAGAAATCATTATTGTCATTTTATGTTTTGCTGTCAAGTTCTTCGCTCGGTCGTTGGTTTGATTCATTTGTCTCGGTTATCCAATACACACTGAAGTCATACCTTCCGGCATGGTACGCGGCAGCTTTGTTGGGACTCAGAGAGACTTAGTTACTTAGTGCATATTAGAATGCAGAGAGCAGGTAGCTACATGATCAACTAGACGTAAACATCCTGGCACTAAACCAGCGCGACGCACTTCAAATTTAAATCTTGGTCTTTGAAATCTCATAATTGTCATAAAGCCCTATTTTCTTGCTACCAACCCAAGAACATGGATTAAGGAGTGTGTCATTAGTTGGCAGATTTGAATATAATAAAGTCAAAAGTATGTTCTTGAGAGGTCTTATGATAAGACGCCTGTCATGGTGCTCACTACAGGAAGCCCACCTGTTTTTATTAATTAAAGAGACAGGTGGGAGTGAGCCAAGAGTTCATGATGTTTCTCGCATCCTTTCACCAAATCATCCTCTACGAGTATATCAACTTTGGACGTGAATCATAGAAAGGAACTGTCCCAGATATGGTATTGCACAAATTGGTATAATTTATATGCTCTTTAATATGAGATGACGTTTTATTCACAAAATACCTTAACGAACACTTCTACAGAGCGAAGCGCCATTTTCATATTTTTAAGTTTGTTCTATACACAGAAAGCGTTATAGAAAGTGTTAGTGACTTGATCTAGTACGTTTAAAAGTAATAAGAAATCTAATTATTATTGGGATATACGATCCGCTCTAGGATCCGATCTAGGATCCTCCCTAACCTTTCTACTTATGTGATCTAGCTTATATGATTTAGCATAGCTTAGTTAGCAAAGAGGCATTACCTCTTTATATCTATGATACTACCTAAATGCTAAGCATTATTAACCAGAATCAAGTCTATACTACGTAGTAGAGAAGTGATTACGTTACACGTATCAGCACCTGTGATACCAACAATTATCTTATTGTCCTCAACTTTGTGGAGTGAGAAGTTGCCCCCATTTAAACTCTTTCCATCGTCAAAACAAGTGAAAGCCTTGATGGGAAGAATGAATGCGGTGCTGTTATTTTGGATGTCGAGATAACCTTATGCTTACTTCGAAGTCCTCAACTTAAAGAAAAACCTACAAAATCTAAATGTGCGAGACCTTGATAACTCAGCAGCCCGATGGCAGTCTTTTGAAGTCATGCAATAAAATTTAGCTACGTATTCGGATTTCTTTGAATCTATGTCTTCTAAGTCTCTACTGCTAGCTTTTCCAATCCCCGGTTCACTTCTTATAGGAAGAAAAGCCGTTTTCTTTCAAGTCATGGTCTTATAAAATCAGATTTACATCTACGAGAGTGATAATTTGAATCAGCTCGTTGGGAAAGATAGATTTTAGGAGCGCGACTTTCATATAAGTTCACGAGTCGCGTAGTGCCAAGAATCTTGTATTGATTTCAAGTAGATATCAGTTGGGAAGAGGTCTCGAAAGTCACGAGTTCTTTTTAACTCTACTAACCTAGGCCTTTGCTGTCAACCAGAGAGTTGCTGTAATTTTGCAGTTGTTATGACAACCCCACGCCCCCTAATTATCAGGCGGAGACTTAATTTTCCAGGAAGGCGTTGTCCCTCCAACTTTTTGCTACGCCGAGACGTACTTGACAACTGAGCGCCTTCGCCTGACAATTGAAACATAAGACCAAAAAAAAAAACCATCCTTCTAGGGCGGTCTGACTTAATTTGCGAGTTGTCCTGATCGGTATCTCATCCCCGCAACCCGTGCAATCACGAAGTCAAATCACCTGAAGTTATTAGGATAAATACTTCAAAGGGACTCTTTTGCAAGAAACATTTCAAGTGGCCACTTCGCTTGATTCACCCAAGTTTCTCATGAAAGACGC
The DNA here is from genome assembly GCF_007821495.1 of Lachnellula hyalina. Classification (NCBI taxonomy): domain Eukaryota; kingdom Fungi; phylum Ascomycota; class Leotiomycetes; order Helotiales; family Lachnaceae; genus Lachnellula; species Lachnellula hyalina. The sequence goes on from NW_022157173.1 coordinate 8,270, forward strand.
TCGATGGGAAAGTTTGTTCGCGAAGTCCTAATGAATGACCAGCCATTTTAAGAAATTGACATCTTCACTCGCACTGGTTCGAAAAGAGCGTTCAGCAGTCTCGGTGGGTATAAAACCTTCTCCTCCAACTTCCAACCCTCCAACAACCACGACCATCGACATCACTGACCCATTACCATCACTATCACCACCGCCAATCTCACACTACCCATCCCTTTTCACAACTCCCCCACCATTATCGCACTCTCTTGAATTTTGCTTCTCATACAAGCAAGGTGCGTCTACAAAGATTACTCTTTGCTCTGCATTCCACTATCAATAGCCAAGTGAATACCTTCAAGGAGATAGCAGCGGCTGACTTCGAGTTGCTGCAGTCCTTTCTTTCTTCCTTTCCATCTAAACACACAACACTCACGACAGCTACTTGAAACAATCAATTGCCGTGGCTTTTCTTCGACTTCACTGGCATTGGCTCTCGCTAACGGCCCCCTTCCTCAGGCCGACCAATCGGATCGACGCTGCTGCAAGACACGAAGTACAGGTACGTTATGTTCCCTAAAACGTAATATGATAACATCCTTTTTCCTCTCTTCTATCTGCGATACACATCCTCGACTATGCCTAGCCACTTTAATTAAGTCTGCATTGATTTGCTCTCTCTGTCTCTCTATTTACCGTCGGGCCGGCCACGGGTGCTTGCATCTGATTCGTGGCACAAACGCCCTGGAGAATGGATTTAATCACATTCAACTTCATAAAGATACATAGCATTCCTTCCTCTCACTTGAACAGCCCCAGTCTTATTCACGATGTAGAAATATGCTAATTCACTGAAACAGAAATCACGGAAACAATCGGGACCAAGCAAGCTTTACCCACCATACGCACCTCAATAAACATATCATTACTCCTTTACCATGCATTTTATTCCGCAGACGCCAGTTTATGAAGATGCCAACTCAAGCTCTGACGCGTCAACTATCTATAGCTCCCACAGCTCTCCAGTGAGCAGCCACCAGAATGGCGCTATATCTGAATCTGGCCTTGGCCCTCCTATTTGGAGCAATGGAGAGGACGCTGTGAAGTTGTCAAATGCTACCAGTAAGAAGGCAGTGGCCAGTGAAACCAGTCTTGCGGCTTTGCCGAGTCCGCCATTATCAGACTGTGAGCTGGAGACTGAGATTGCGGACGCAGTCCTTGAAGCCCCGATTACTGTGAATCCGGCCAAGTCAAACTTGGAGACTGATAAGAAGTTAGCCAAAAGGCTAAATCTTGATGCTGACTGGATGGGCACTTCCCAAGTGTATGCCACACAAGCAGCATATACACAAGCATCTGTACGTATCACTCAACTCAAGCTTTAGTTCCAGCTTCAATTCATTATCTCACCCCGTTGCGATGACTGACATATTTAGGGCAATCTCAAACCAGTAAAGAATTGGCGTAAGGCCCTCCTCGACGACCTCACCAGGTCACCATATGACCCATCCATATACGTTGATCTCAGTAGCGTAGATTGCAAACTGGGTTATACAGACATATGTGTCGCAAATGCATATAGGGCCCTTTTGCTTGTACAAGCTGGCTCGGACACCGCCCAGATCACTTCTCTCCCAAGCCTCGCCAATGATGTCCGTACAGCCATCCAATTTAGACTTCGAACCGCATCCAGCTTGATCATTGCGGAAGAGCTCAAGGAGATTAGGCTACAAGCCAGCCAACTTCTTTTGGATGGGTTGAAGGGCTGCAGTGCTTCTTGGGATGGGCTTCAAGAGGCTAAAAAGGCACTGAAGGAGTTCCCTGGCGATCCCGAATTGCTCGAACTTAAGAAGGAGCTGCTAGAAGACTTCAAGACGGCCCACCAAGAGCTCGTTGCAGCGGGTTGTAAACCTAAGAATGTCCGGGAACTGACGAGAAGCGGCAAGATCTTTCAGAAGAGATATCCGTGGGTAGATGAAAGCCTCTTCTGGCGCACACCAGCTCTGGTGAGAGATGTTAATAAGGAGTTTGGTGAGAATGCTCAAGTCAGATCAGTCGTTTGGGGCCCCGAGGGAATCTCCCCGACGAAACGAGTTAAGAGGGAGGGCGAAGATGTCGGACCGCTTGGGATCTTTGCAACCCGTGATATCAAGGAAGATGAGGTTATTCTTGTGGATAGGACCCTCCTTGGTATCTCAGATGCTCGGTCGAACCAACTCGATTGGTGTGATGGCTGCAATGCCTCTCTCCGCATGCCGTATCTCAACCCAAAAGACGTCCATCACCCAGATTGCTGTAAAAGTGTGGCATATTGTAGCCAAGAGTGCCATAATAATGCCATTGATGGGTACCACTCGTTGCTCTGCGGGAAGGAATTTGATTGGGTCTATACATCAAGTTTGATTGGAGCATTGGGGGAAAATGGCGAGTACGGCTCCCGCTGGAGGCCTATCATGTTTAAACGTCTTATAGCCATTGTCCTGAGCGATATGAAATCCTCTTCGTCTGCAATTACTCACCCACTGCAGCACCCCTTAGTCGCAAGAATGGCAGCCAACTACCCACATCCTGATATATTAACACCTGAGTCGGCCCACCACTGGCAGTTCTTCGAAAATGTCGTGGCACCAACGCAAATCCTGCTACAGCTTGGCATTGACGTCTTCTCCTCGCAAATCTTCACCCAGGAGGTCATCCAGACCATTTACTGGCGAGTCGAGAACAACGCAAACATGGCATCCACTGAGCTCACTTACTCCACCCCCGCAGGTCCAGTTCAAGGCGAGAAAGTCAATCAAGTGAACGTGAATCCGAATTATCTGTTCTTCAACCACTCCTGCATGCCTAATGTCACATGGCATGGCGGCGCGGTCCCCGATTCTAACGCAACTGAAATATCTTGGCTGCGCACTGGCACTGCTGAGGGAGAAGTTGAGAAGCCTGGGTCGAGCAGCGTGATCTGCATTGCAGATCGAGATATTAAGAAGGGAGAAGAGTTGAAGATATCTTATGTGGGCGATCCGTTGGGATTGGGAGAGGAAGGTGGCTATTGGGAGGGAGTGAGTAGGGCGGGGAAGAGGGAGTGGATGTTGAAGTGGTTTGATGATGGGTGTGGATGTGAGGTTTGCGAGAAGGAGAATGAGGATGCGAGGAAGAAGGCGGTGGTGGCGGCAGCGGAGGAGAATGTTTGAGGTGGCGTTGGATGAGAGGTGAGGTGTATGATATGGTGTGGTGAAGATGGTGAAGGCGGAGGTTGCGATGATATTTTTACAAACATTTTTCTGTTCTGGAACACATACTCACGGAGTGGTTGGATGACAGCGTTATATTTATGGGATGGGTTGCGATGAGCTTCTTAGATTACCACCAATGATTATCACACAGCAAATGCATGGATTTTACAAACTATACCATAAAGGAAAACCCTTGGGCAGTTGGCACCCTAAACACCAATGAAATGACCCCTTTGCCATTCTCTTTTACACACCAATGATGTCCTTGCCGTTCTCTTTTAAACACCAGACGCTAATACCAACTCCATATCCAACTTGACAGCAACAAACTCCAGCCCTAGAATAGATTCGAGCGTCCATCTCAGATATTGGCAGTCGGCGGGGTAGGGATCGCCTTGCCATTGTGGACAGCAGTTCGAGTTTAGATGGCAGAGACAGGAACGCCATGCGGCCCCACGATCTGCGATGGCTGGGGGAGATATCGCGCCTCCAGCGCCGATGGTTCAGGTGTAGGCGTAGGTGTAGACTGCTCTGGCTCTGGCTCAAAGGTCAAGGTTGAGCCGACGATGACGGGGCCGGGTGCATGCCGAAATGGGGAGGGGGGCGTGCAGATGTCTGGGAAGAGACAGGCTCGGCCGTGAAGGTGAAGGTAGGCCGTTGGTGCATGCCGCTGAGCTCGGTCGGGATGGACAAAGATGTCGGCGCGGGGGAGCCTATGGGTGGGGTTGGGATGATGCGCTCTAGGAGCGCTGGGGCGGCTGTGACATCGACGGGCGAGGGGCCTTTGACGGGTATGGGTGAGAGTGTCTGTCCATGTGGGTGTACGTGCTGACGTCCGACGAGGATGTTGCCGGCGAGCACGGAGTCGATGTTGAGAGCCGCGGCGATGAAGGAGGGCATTGGACGGGGCATGGTGGGTTGGCGGTCTGCGGCTGGGGCAACGGGCGCTGCTTGGACTGCGTGGCAGAAGAGCAGGACCGCGGCGGAGATGAGGGTACACTTCATCTTGATGATGTGTTGTGTTGTATTGGTGGTAGAATTGGAAGAAATATTTCCGTGGAAAAATGTGGGAGAAGAAAGGATTTAATCTTGTGTGTGCAGAGGAGAAAGGTAAAAGTTTGGAAAATTCAGAGGGGAAGAAGGATTTTTATAAGGAGACTTATTGCAACTCTGATTGTGCGGTACTACTGAAAGGCACCAAGAAAAAATAGCAGCAAGTGACAGAATGACAGCTAGCTCAGTAGCACCACTAGGTCCCAAGTTTCGACACTAGCTTACGCAAAGGGTTGGGATTAATAAGTTACATTGGTACTTTTTACATCGGGCCCATCGCAAAGCTCTATAGCAAGCCTTGCTTCTGCAAATCATAGTACACCTTTTCAGGCATGACGTTGCCTTCAGCATCCTCCATCTGAACCACGCTCGTTTCGTCAGTCCGGCCCTTCTTTTTGTCCCGCTGAATCTTCTCCCACAGCTTCTCCGCATCGGCAATATCAGTGATCTCTCTGAATAAAGTCGTGTTCGTGATGCCTAAGCATTTCAGCCCGTAAATGTGACGCGCCTCGTTGAAATGCTTATCAAAAGCTCTTCTTCCCATGTACACGTAATTGCCACAGATCTCGCACCTGAACTCGACACCAAGACCGTGGAGCTTGTACAACCAGAACGGAATAGGCTTCCCGTCCCAAGCTAACGGTAGCTTCAATGGATTGTAAATTTTCTCGTCGCTGTCTGATTCACTACCAGAGTCGCCATCTTCAGGGGCTGCAGCAGAGGTTTCCACAAAAAGTGCGTCCAGTTCCATCTGTCGCTCACGTTCCGTCATACCTTGCTTTCGCTCGACATTGACTTTGGTATCAGCTCTCTCCTGCGACATTGCCGCAGCGAGGCGCTTGACCCTGTACTCTCGTTCCGCGATAGCACGTTCCTTTAGTCGTAATGTCGACGTTCCTCTAGTCGATGATCCGTTGGTATCGGCCCCTGCCTCGGCTTGCCGTGCTGCTCTCGATTCTGCTGCCCGAATGTGCTTCTTTCCCGTCAGATGCGCTTTGTAGACATTTTCGTTCTTGAAATCCTTCTCACAATCCGCGCAATATAAATCTCCACCATTCGAGCCTTCGGAAGGCACCGGTGCTTCTAGTTGCCACCCCTCGACCTCATTGTTATCCCAGGCTTTGCGAAAATCTTCATCGAAACTCTCGAAAACTTTACCGAGATCCTCGAGAGGTCTTGTTCTTCGCATGAAACTCTCCAGGTAATCCGCGAGCCGACCAACAAAACCAAAATACTGATCGGTCATTTTATCCGGTCGCTTGATGTTGCAGCTCGGGGGTCTGAAGGAGTCGAACGTGGAAAGGTATTGGAGGTAAGTGACACGCTTAATTCCAGGTAGATTTAGGTAGAGTTCGTGAACGGTCGTAAGATCGAGGAATTTGCCAAATGCTTCTTCTCCAGTGAACATGTTATCGACTTCTGAAATTGTAGGTTCGCCTTCAACATGAGCTTTCTTTTTGTACGCTCTCTCTAGATTCTCGACAGGTTCATTGGGGTATTTTTGGTGGAATGATTTGATGTCGGATAGCTGATTGTAGAACTCTTTCAGAGGCTCCCCGGTGGATATGGACTGGATCTCCTTACTCCGCGTACCCTCTGCATCATTGTAGATATCGAGTAATCGCTCCGATTGGTTTTGAATGCGGTCGAGGAATCCAGCGATCTGATGGTCTCTGTTTAACCTTTCCCGAGCCTGGTAGGATGTTAGCTGGATATTCTGTGACTGGATAAAACACGCACCTGACGAGGTTCTTCAGCAACACGGTCGCTGATGGCCTGCTCTAGCCTCTCGAGATCCTCGTGGAGGAATCTCTGCTCTTCTAAGATCATGGCGGCAGCTTTCCAGGATCAGTAACAGGTAGGGTTCAATGGCTGTATTATATCTGTCTTGTCCTAGACAGTATGTAGCCGTCTAGGAAAGGGTGCTGTCGTATAGCTGTGAGTGGATGGTGTTCAAGTGTTGATGTTGTGAAGTTTTGAGGCTCTACCACTGTTGCGCCCGCCAATCATTTTTGCCATGCCATGCCTCGCCTTCCTCTTCCCCAGACCACACTAACGCAGCGCTAAAGATTACTTCAGATCTGCCTCGCGCTCGCGACTGCAACGCAAGACAAAAACAAAATCTGCAAAACCATATCAAATTTCTACCATCAACAAATCACACCGCAATTATGGCAGACGGAATTGATCGCAAAGCTGAAGAGCGCATGGAGTTCACCACCTCCAAGGACGTGACCGTGGCTCCCACGTTCCAGGACAGTAAGAATAGCCTCTCCTTGTCTCCCTCGGGCTCAACATCTAGATTTCTTATGATCTCCGGCTCTCTATGCTATGGACTCTTTTCCTTTCTAGTAACGATTCAATCTTCAATGATAATAGATGCTAACTTCTCTACCCTCTAGTGCACTTAAAGGGTAAGGCTTCATGCGCCGATTCCAACTCCAACAAGCTAATAAACCCCAGAAAATCTTCTCCGTGGCATCTATGCATACGGCTATGAATCACCCTCTGCTGTCCAGTCGCGCGCCATCGTGCAAATCTGTAAAGGTCGCGACACCATCGCCCAGGCGCAATCGGGTACTGGTAAGACTGCGACCTTCTCGATCAGTATGCTGCAAGTTATCGACACAGCTGTCCGCGAAACTCAAGCCCTTGTACTTTCCCCTACCCGAGAACTTGCGACCCAGATTCAGTCGGTTGTGATGGCTTTAGGGGATTATATGAATGTCCAATGCCATGCGTGTATTGGAGGCACCAACGTTGGAGAGGATATCCGCAAACTCGAATACGGCCAACACATTGTCTCAGGAACTCCAGGTCGTGTTGCCGATATGATTCGCCGCCGAAACCTTCGAACTCGCAATATTAAGATGCTGGTACTCGATGAGGCTGACGAGCTGCTGAACCGCGGTTTCAGAGAGCAAATCTACGATGTCTACCGATATCTCCCTCCCGCGACCCAAGTAGTCGTTGTTTCCGCTACCCTTCCATACGATGTGCTTGATATGACGACCAAGTTCATGACCGACCCTGTCCGCATTCTGGTCAAGCGTGATGAATTGACCCTAGAAGGTCTCAAGCAATACTTTATTGCGGTTGAAAAGGAGGAATGGAAGTTCGACACTCTCTGCGATCTTTACGATACTCTTACTATCACACAAGCAGTCATTTTCTGCAACACGCGTAGAAAGGTTGATTGGCTGACCGATAAGATGCGAGAGGCCAATTTCACCGTGTCTTCAATGCACGGAGAGATGCCACAGAAGGAGAGAGACAGTATCATGCAAGACTTCCGTCAAGGAAATTCGAGGGTATTGATTTCCACTGATGTCTGGGCTCGTGGTATAGATGTTCAGCAGGTGTCTTTGGTTATCAACTACGACTTGCCAAGTAATCGTGAGAACTATATTCATCGCATTGGTCGAAGTGGTCGCTTTGGACGGAAGGGTGTTGCGATCAATTTCGTGACTAGTGAGGATGTCAGAATTTTGCGCGATATTGAGTGTATGTCCAAGTTTTCGGTACTCAAGTCAAAGCTAACGAGAGATAGTATACTACTCAACTCAGATCGATGAGATGCCAATGAATGTTGCGGATCTTCTTACTTCTTAGGTTGCTGCTTTCGTCGGGTGATTTCTTGGAGCGAACAAAATACAAGTAGAACGTGCAGGTGCGAGGGCACTCCAGGCACACAGTTTAGTGGGAGGAAAGGGCAATGTCCACGAAAGTGGGTACTCTACTCCATGTCTTGCTTCTCTTTGCATTGCTAATAATCACGATTTCTTGTTAGATGCAAATATCAAAATGATTCTCACGTATGTACTTTGCGATGTAGTACAAGCTGGATAGGTAGGAAGTTGTCTTTCCGTTCATTACATCAAGCAACCTAATCACCCTTCCCCCCCCCCCCCTCCTTACCTATCACCATCCACACCTCTGCATATGAGAGTTCCGGCGCCTCAGAAATGATGGTATTGGCTGGTCCGTTATGCAATTTGGCTCAGATATGCACGACATCATTGCTGAAAGTGCGATGAATCTATGATAGGCAAATCTAGCAAATGCCACCCCTTGCCTTTCGATTGTGCCAATCTCAAATTTCGGTTTCGTTGCTCAAAGAGCCATGTTTGCGCTTCTTTGCACAACTGCTGCAGGCTTTTCATAGCTTCTCCATATATAACATCCTCCTTACAAGTCATACTCCTCCTTCAACGGCTTTTTCGGTCAGCGAAAGCAACAAAGAAGGGCCGGCTCCTTTGCTTCTAGAAATCACAGTCAATTTAGTTGACTCCCTTTTTGCCGCTAGGCGGACTGTTCTAGGAATAGCGTCATGCAAGCGAACTCTGGTCAGCAGTCAGCAACTTTGGGTACCTGAGTAAATACAACAGCTTCACTCTTCACCTACTTTTGCACTTAGCTGTTCCTCTCCATTTCCCCGGAAATACCTGCAAAGAACATTAGTTGTGAGATGAGAGCAACATGTCTGCAGAGTTCAGCTACAAAAACTTGACAGCTTCAGACTCGATCAGGCTTCTGCTTCTTCAGCCTCGAGCAGCTTCCAAAGACGACGAAATACATTGTAATCTTCAACACACCACGCTATCTGAGTGTCAAAATGATCTCACATTTCATTACATTGCACTGTCCTATGTCTGGGGTAATGAGGAAGAACAAGGCAGAATATTTGTAGAGGGAGTCGAACGGCACGTGACCGCCAATCTCGTCCGTGCTCTACGTTCTATTCGACACGAGTCAAAAGAGCTTCCTCTTTGGGTGGATGCTGTTTGTATCAACCAGCAGAATGCGAAAGAGCGAAGTCAGCAGGTTCGGTTTATGGGGTCTATCTACGCTGCTGCGAGAAACACTATCATCTATCTCGGAGAATCCGACGAAAATTCGGATCGGGCTATGGAGGCCTTGAAAGATGACTCTTCTCTTGATCCTCTGGACTATGATGAAACCATCAAAAGCTGCATCGTTTCCTCAATCCTCTCTCGGACTTGGTTTACCCGTGTCTGGGTACTGCAGGAGTTGGCACTGTCACAAAACCCAATAATTCAATGCGGTCAATCCCGCGTGAACTGGGGAAGACTCCCAAGCTTTTTGTCTTATATAGACGGATATCTGAATTCGCGGGCAAACATTACCAGTACACCACAGCCACAACTTCCCGAGACCGAGCAACTCATGATGGACATGCAAGAAGCGCGGGAGAAGATTCAAATTGGCAACATCAACAGGAAACTAATTCAAAAGCACCAGACGCTTCTTGATCTAGTGCGTTCACGGAGTGGACTAGGTGCCAAAGATCCTCGAGATATGATATTCGCCCACATCGGAATGGTCAATCATATCAGTGGAGATCAAGTTGACTTTAGAGCAATAAGTCGAGCTTCTACACTTCTGAGCTTGGAAGGTTTGGAACACAAGGATTCGACTTCAAGTCCTTTGCAATCGAATTTAGTGTCAACACAGCAGAGTTCAGCTTCCGTGCGTGCTGTCTCACAGGTTGACTCGAACTGGACAGGACAAGACATTACTATCGACTACGAAAAGACGGTGGCAGAGGTCTACAATGAGTTTGCCCAGAGGGCTATTGAAAACTCAGGGGATCTGTCCATCGCTCATCAGATCCAAACGACCCGTCCACAAGCTCGGTTGCCCGGCCTGGCATCATGGGCACCAGACTGGACATTGCGAGAACAGCAACAAATCGTTCCCATCAGTGGGTTGATACAAGCGCCCCACTTCATACCTAGTGAACACGTGTTTCCTACGTTTGTCCAAGGAAACCCGATCCTTGGTTTACCTGGGTACCCCTTGTCTCGTATCCGAAGTACCAGTCAGGTGATAGATCTACACAACTGGGACTATACGCCAGATAATGACCCTGATAAGGGACGCCCAAATATACCTACATATACTGGGCTAATTACAGAGAAGCATATTTTATTATACCGAGCGATTTACGGGCGAATGCGGCAAAAGCTAGGGCATGGAGTCCTGCTCCCTTTAGTTGAACGGAACATGCGTGACTACTACGCCAATATGAGTGGCCTTTTGAAAGAGAACATCTTATGGGCTCTGGGGGTTTCAGATGCTGGGTCTATAAATACTCGGACAATCGCGGACTATTTAGTGAGATCCACTAGAATACAGGGCGAGAGGAGTATCATCGAAGGTCGTCGTGTAGCTTTGTTGGAGAATAGCTTGAATGCATTAGTACCAGCATGCGCTGAAAAAGGAGATCATTTGTTTCTAAGCAACTCACATCCAGCCCTTATTATTCTTCGAGGATACAAAGGCACCGTCGACCTGTCTGTGGAATCTAGCTTAAGGTCTCCTATCGAGATTCATTTGAAGTCACGGCCAAGCTTTGGCCGTCCGCCGTTGCGACTGCCGCCAACAGCTCGATTGCCCGTTCGCCATTATACCTTCATTGGAGATGGTTTTGACAACAGGAGAGACCACCGTAGTATAGAAGATACAGGGCCGAGGGATTATCACATTGTTGCGCTCCATTGAGACTCTCGAGGAACACGCATGAATTTTAGGTCCATAGATCTAACCTTGCCTGAAGCTAAATCTTCTCAATTTGCACTTGAATGCTGAAATTTCCACCCCTCCAGAGCGCCAGAGCGTCTTATTTCCCCCTTTTCCCCCAAAACAAAACTGTAACAAACTCGAATCATCTACAACGAATAATATCTCAAGTTAGTAATCTAGTCTTGAAATTCAACCCTAGCACAGTAGCACTCACTCATAAAACACCGACCGACCTTATTACCCCCAGCATCCCACACGAATTCCCATAATCCCCTGAGGCTTGAGTGATAGATCCCACCCTGCCTGCTATGACAAAGGAAAAAGGGTATTCCGTAGTCAATCGATCCTCGAGCGGAGCTGAGCTGAAAGTCCAAAGCCATACAGTAAAGCTCGTCTCGCCACGAAATTAGAACATGCCGCTGGCTTGTCATCACTCCGTATGCATAAACGCTCTACATTTTGCTTGGCTGAACTAGTTGATGCGCATGTATAAGGTGTTGCTTGGAAGGTAGGTAGATTTGAGCGATTGAGCTGGTAAATAGCATGGAACTGTTAGTTGCATGATTAAGGGAGAGTATCAGAATAGAAATAGACAGGAAAGAAGTTGTTGGATCTCATGGGGTGAGATGGTGGAAGGTGTGAGCGGGGTTTATATCCCCATTAGGTGGACTTTGTGTAACAATTGAATATGAAGATTTGTATATTGGGTTTACATGATATGTGGAGTATTAATCTTTCTATATATAATATAATATATAATAACACATCTCGCCCTCTTAAATTCACTTCTTACCATATACATCTTTTCATGGATACGGGATGGTCAATCCAATTTATCCGTGAAGCTGTATTTGTCCCCGAAACGGCGATTGAGGGCAATTGGCCTTGGGATACGCAGATGGTTCTTGGGGACCGTTTTATGTTGATAGGATAGGCACCAATCTCGACTCCTCTGAGGGACAGAGGGAGGGAGTCTGTCCTGCCCGTCTAGAAAAGGCTTTACATGGGACCCATTTGCCGCTTCTCCGGTGGCGATACCTGGCTCTAGCCTTGAGGACGTTATACTTGGTATGTTCACCAGAAGGCATCGATTTGTTGGTAAAATGGGGCTTTCTTTAGAGCTGTGTTATGTTGCAGTTCTCCTCTACGTACCTTTTGGTATACTGAAAAGTGTTCCAGCGGTGTGGGAATTATTGATCCCAGTCCGGTATATCTGCGAGCTCTCTCGAATGGTGCTCTAAACTTCCCTACCCCAACACAATCCTCTTCATCGGGGCTTATCCTGGGTATTCATTATTTTTGTCGCGTGAGTCTATCGCATGCAAACTATTGCCCCATTCCAACTCATCATTCGCCGTAGTTTCCTAAACTAACCGCAGAATCAGATGCTTCTGGAATCGATCCAGGTTTCCGGCCATAGCATACAATGCTATACATCGAGACAAATCAGTATGTGGTCTCGCGTTTTGAAGAACCGAACCGTCCGATATGTTGAAGCGAAAGGATACTCACAATTCATAGTAGGTGTGATATCTCAAATCCCGCACGTCGTTCCTCATCTTCACCAAAAACATTTCTGTTTGCGTTTGCGTCCAGCCATACGCCCTGGAAAAGGCTCTTAGGCTGAATGCCGATGCTCCTTGAAGCAGACTTTGCATTTCAAGAGCACCTAACATCTTTGTCCTTTTATCTTTGGGCCACGACGATGTGGGCACCTTATAGCGCACTTCCGTCACGTCCTCGAACCCGGCATTCTCCATGTACTTTTTGTAATTCTTTGGTTCTCGGAGCGACCAGCCGGCAATTTCAGAGGCGTCACAGATTTTGTCGCTGAATTCTCGGACACCTTGATCGGCGGGTGTGCTGTCATCGTCGCAATGTGCTTCTGGAAGGAGGCATTGTAGTTCGGTATAGCCACCAGGGGTTGTGCTCCTACGTGCAGATGGTTCAGCATAGGAATACCAAATGATATACAGCATGGAAAGAGGGGGGGGATATACTCATAGCATGAGTTGATGAGATTTTGCCAGTCAAGAATCGAGAAGAGAAAGTCGCGGGCGTGGATGAAGTCAAATGTGCGCCCGTACGTCCACGGTTCTTCTACATCGTCAATCTCGAAGCGGCAATTGGAAGGAACCCTGCGCACCATCAGCAGAGCCATGCAGCGGGCGGATATATATTTACCATTGCGGTTGAATAGGTGCCAGGTCTACTCCTAGCACTTCTGCTGATGTATAGGCATCTGCCATGTCTATCGCCCAGATGCCTTTCAAGTCGAACCATCAACGCCTGAGTGTCTTGAGGATATCGACGTAGGCTTACCACTGCCTGTACCAAGGTCCAATATTCGCTGTGGGTTCGGCTGAATTGGAGCCAGGAACAACTTTTCGCCCAGCAGCATTGTGTACAGTCGATGTTTCAGGTCGATTCGGTCCAGTTCCTCCTCGTCAATCGGCATGCCATACTCTGCCAAATATTAGTCTCTGCCAGCTGTAAATGTAGATGCGCGCATGCGCGACAGAGGTGCTCTTGCCTGCTTTCCCATATGACGCATATCTTCTTCCATACTCATCAACGCCTTGCACCAGGCTTGAGGAAATCGATGCCGTGGAGCTTTCGCTATGCGGGTAAATGCACTGTCAGCTGCAGGAACACGTTCCACGATATGGTGGGCCGGGTTGGTGGGACATACGCTGAGCCAAAGTCCGCGCCTTCATCGTCAAACTATGCTGTTGTTAACATATATATACCCTCCCTCCCATGCGGCTTTTTGCCCAGCTTACATCAAAGTCATCCGGTTCGATATTGTTCGCTGCCATCGTACGTATAGACTGTAGAATCGGGAGTATGTCTGTGGAACGGTCTGACAACTTCGGCGTAGAAGAGAGGGGGTTACTCGACGATCAGCGCAATAATTGCTCCCTCTACATTGTTGAGTGGCATCGCATCATATTTGCGGCACGGTCCGTACTCGTACAGTACCCCTCCCCTACAGTGTACCCCGCATCGATGATCCTCGTCGTGGGGGATGTTGAGTATTTCACTTTCCAGTCAATATTATTGGAGTCATGCTTCTCGATAAGTATACCATAACCTCCTTCTACTTTTCTCAATTGCTTTTTCTATGGTGAGGGCCCACCACTGAAACTTAAATACCTATTTCCGTACTGTACTGGTTTAAGTAAGAGCCACCAGAGCCATCATCCCACTTACGGAGCACGGACGTACACTTAGGTACTTCGCGGGAATATCGTAGCTTGTTCTGGCTCGTTCATGCAAGAAATCAGTCTACTATAACCTCTTCAAGTCTTCAATTGATTCCTCAAAACCATGTCCCCTAACGCAAATCTCGTGGCCTCGATTGAGGCCCTGCTCGCGGCAGCAAAGGGGTACAATATCGACAAACCTGACCATGTTGCACGCGTCAATATGCTTGGACAGCTGGAAGCATTGCATTACCAATTGGAGGATCCCACAGAGGCCATGTTCAGACAGCTCACTAATGTAAGAGACATCTGCCGCCGAGAAGCTTCTGCGCCCTAAATCGGCCATCAAAGCTCACAATGGTAGTACTCAGAGACGTCTGCCGTCCGCACTTTGCGCCAAATGAATGTCTTGGAGAAGATACCACGTGAGGGTAGTATCAGTTCAAAACAACTCGCTGCTAATACCGGAACAAATGAAGAAGTTCTGAGTATGTTGCTCTCCTTGTCGACAGCTGAAATTTCAATCTCGTCAGGTTGAGCTAATCATCGACATTATCAGCTCGATTGATTAGAGTTCTCACCTCGACTGGCGTTCTGAAAGCACTCGGTGGTGATGTATATGCGCATACTTCTCGCTCTCTAGCCTTTCTCGATACTGCCGAGGTAGAGTTCTGGGATCTCTGGCAAGTACACGTTCCTAAATCAGGATCTAGAGTCTTGAAAGATAACGAGTTTCAGCGTCGACGAGATTGCACCCATAGCATATAAAATGCCTGAGTACGTAGCAACTCACGAGCCCGGATCGATCTTCAACCCCAGGCAATCGCCATTTTCGTGGGGCAATGATGCAGAAGGGAAGACATTTTACGAATTCCTACTCGATCATCCAGACCGGTTGAAGAGATTCAACACCGCCATGACAACGCAGGAAAGCGCTTTGCCTGTCCTAGGAATGTTTCCTTTTACCTCACTCCTCAAAGCCGATGCGGATCCTTCTAGAGCTTTTATCGTCGATGTGGCTGGTGGAAGAGGCCAGAGTCTACTGCAGATCAAGCAAGAGATCGAGGCTGCTGGTGGAGACATGGGTAAGGGAAAAGTCATCCTACAAGATCGCAAGGCGGTTCTAGATGCCGTACCTGATGAGCAGATACCTGGGGTGGAGAAGATGGTCATTGACTTTTTCCAATCACAACCTGTAAAGAGTAAGCTCATTTCTACCTATCTTTTCAGGACTTTGTTGTCTTCCACTTGGTGCCAAGCGGCTTTTGATTACTGACGTATTGATTTACAACGATGACCTCCGCCCAAATATTGGGCTTTTCAGCGGCATTGGTACGTTAATTCTGCAATCATTACTTACCATCACCCAGACGCACAAATCTACTACCTCCGCCGAATCATGCATAACTGGCAAGACGCCGAGTGTCGCAAAATCCTGCAAAACATCGCGGCAGCAATGGCGCCCGACTCGAGACTTCTGATTGGCGAGATGGTAGTGCCCGACGTGCCTGAAGGCGTCGACAAGACTGTGTATTGGATGGATCTCTGCATGCTCATCATAGGCGGGAAAGAACGCTCCGAAAGGGAATTCTCGACTTTGCTTGATTCTGCTGGTTTGAAGCTGGTCAAGATCTGGAGGAATAAGCTGGGGAGTCAGACTGTGATCGAGTGTCATTTGAAATAGACGATTAATCAAACTTGCTTTCGGAATTTAGCTCGTTTGATTGGTTGTTTGTCGAATCATTATTATAAATACCTACTTGTTTGTACAGTCACGATGTACAGTATCTATCTGGCGTCGCTGCGTTAAAGAGGGTGTAAGCGAGCGAAAAAAGGGGGAGGCGAAACCTTTAACCCTCTATCCCTCAGCGAACTATTCTTTTTTGAAACGAAGGTCCCCCAGACATCTTGGGAAAGAACACGAGAGTATTCCTGCGTGCACCATTCCTCATAATATCAATAGTTGTTATAGCCTTGGAATGCTGGAACACTTTGACTATTTCCTACTCTACAAAGCTAAGATGTCGAACTACTCTCGCCATTTAGGTATAGTACTATATTGCATTGCACCAAATCTCAAACTGCAAATTTTTCATCAGATTAAACGTTTTAAGATACAGTATAATGACGTCTTTTTGCATTCAACCTCTATTGTTTAGGGTCACGTCCCTCTTTTCTCCATAGCGGGACTTTGAAAATTACTCGAAGCTTTCGACCCAAGAGTCCTCCTGCCACAGCGGCTGCAAGTTTTATTGATTGGGCATAGGTACTTTGCGTTGCAATAGACGAGTACTTTTGTCTAGTAAGCTGCCGGCTTATAGCACAGGCGCTCTGGAAGAAAGTTCCTATCATATTTCTAGTAGTTGTGGCATACCTCTCCAGCATTTTCACATATGCCAGTCATCTTATCAGTGAAATCTTAACCCCATTCCGACTCCTCGTTGTCATCTTCGTCAACTCAACATACTGCAGCACCGGATCCCGGTTTTCAATCGCGGCGTACTCCCTCGTGAGCCGCACAAGCGTATACGTTGCATAGGTCAGGACCTGCTGGTTGGCCGGGCAGATGCGCGGCCCCCCGAGGAACGGCACGAATTCCCAGGACTGGCGCTTTCCGGCCCAGCGCTCGGGCTTGAATACAAAGGGCGAGGGGTACAGATCCGGGTCGTGGTGCATGGCCCAGACATTGCTAGACAGGTGTGTGCCGCGCTTTACTAGTATGGGGGACTGGCCGTCTGCACCACCGCCGCGGGGCAGGACGGTGTCGCGCTTCGCTGCGGTTTGGGAGCGGCCGCTGGGGCCTTGGAGACGGAGAGTCTCGAAGATGACGTTGCGGAAGTCTTTGAGAGACTTTAGAGACTCGAAGGTTAGCTTTTCCGGGTCGAGTTGCAGTGCTGTTTGGCGCAATTGATGCCAGATGTGCGGGTTCCGGGCTAGGTTGAAGAGAGCGTTACTGAGCAAGGTGGAAGTGGTGTCACGGGCCGGAAGGAAAACGCCGATGATTTGATAGCGGAGCTCGATAGGATCGCGGATCTGCTTGGCCATTTCCTGAAGAAGCACGTATTTTCTTTGTTTGCCTTCTGGGGCTTCGTTTGGTGAGGAGGAGGATGAGGTCTTTTCTAATGCTTCTGCGACCCGCTCGTCTATGTAAGCATGTACCTTTTTGTAGGCTTGTTTCCACTCCGGATCATATGCGTAACGAATGCTGCGCATATTGCCTGCTTGTCGCCGCTGCATGAGTCCGGTGAGTGATCGTTCTAGTGCTGCGTAGAATTTCTCATAGTCAAAGGGATTGTCTGGAAGTAGCGAGTCCATGGACTTGCCAAACAAGAATTCTGTTGATATGTCGATAAACTGGAGTATTCAGTCAGCATCAGCTTAATGACATGACTTTTAGCCAACTCATCATCTTACCAATTTCTAGAACAGAGGCTGAATATCAAAAGTCTGCCCATCTTCAGGTATCAACGAGATCAGACGGTCGAGATATTGGCCCAAGCCATCAATATCTGACATTTCAGCGCGTGAAAAGGTTGGATTTATTAAGATTCCGAGAATGCTTCCATTCGGCCCCATCAGTCGACATAACGCTACGCCCCGTAAACGGCCAGCCAACTCTGCCGCGCTGGGAGAAATTACGGCCAAAATGGTCAGGTGTGGTCGCTATATGTTGAATATTTTCTTTATCCGCAGTATTGATAAGGCGAGTGCCCATGAAGTTTTCCTCCCACGTCTTGCCATAGGTAGCGAATTGTTTGGCGTAGAGAGGCATGAGCCGGCCCTCTTTGATTGCCTCTTGACGTTGACGCATGAGATCGTGACCCCAAAGACGGTCTTCATGAGGATACTGGGCTACATTTTTGCAGCCAGCCTGTAGTACCAACGCTCGTCGGACTCGACGTGTCTCCCACGCACGATAGAGAATGTAGGTGGTGCTTGCAAGGCCTAATATCAGAACCAGGCGTACGAGGCGTCCAATGTCTAGCATTGTTAAGCTAGCTCTGACGAAGTCGGGTAAATGTAGAAGGTATGGAAGATCGCGTGAACATGAGACTCGAAGCAGACTGAAAAGAATAATGAGGTATCAGCAAGCGGAAGATCGATTACTGCGGTGTCCTGAAAGAGGCAGGAGCAGCTACCATGCTCTGATGTTGGATATCAGCGACAGTCTTCATGGTCAAGTTTGTTAGGTTGGTAGTTTTGTATGCATCCTGCCTTTACCAACTTTACCAACAATGACTAATGCGAGGCAAGAGTTGAGCATGTGCATGTTATACTGTGCCACTGTGATGCTTCGGATAAATATTGAATAATGAACAGAAGATCCATGGGAATATCCGCAATTCTGCATAGATAATAGCTAATGATGTGCAGGTAATTGGCTGAGATTAACTTTAAGCGAATGCCGGATCTGCCCCTGCTTCCGAGTTGAATCAAGCATTCAAATCCTCCAACCAAGTGCCGGAGACGCCACACAACGTTGATGCCTTGCATATACGACGATCCTTATCAACTCGCTGATCGTACCATATGCCAATGAGCTCGGCATCGTCGCCCTCGATCAGGACTTTATCAAAGAAAAGAACCTTCCACAAGCGATGCATTATCCATGGGACGAGAGTAAAAACATCCACGTTATTTCCTTCCATCACAGCATCCACTCACTGCCTGGTAAGTCCCATGGATGAACTTACTATCTTGTATAAACTCTTACTTTTCAAGGCCTAAACTTTCTATAACCACGACACCTAAATATATAAAGAAGTGTATACATCTTATTATAAGTATACTAAGACTATTTCCTCTAATTTGTTTCGCGAAGCAAAGTGTGCAAAAGAAGTGAGACGGCGATGAGGGATGTTTTAGCTGCTTAAAGAATTACACCTGTTGTAAGACACAAAAAAGTAAATTTCTCTTCATATGACTTCTAATATTTTCGTCGCCCATGAGTATCTTTGTCTCCAAGTCCGCCTCCACCTCGGTGCTCCTCATTGATACCCCAGTCAAATGACATTATTTTAGAGCAAACCTTCTGTCACATGTGCGCTGTCCCCGTGAAGCCATTAGGTGAATCTGTGCTTATAGGTTCAAAATTAGAAGTGATAAAATTAAAGATTATATCAAGTATAGAATAGAATGTTGCCGAAAGACCAAAATGGATGTCCTTGAGCGCTAACGGTACTCTCTTCGAAACTCCCAAACACCAATTAAATAGCACAAGCCATGAAAAAATTAATAACAGGCAAGAAAACTACCTCAAATATGAAGCTGCAAAGCCAAACCTACAAGCCCCCAGACTACATCACGAAACTCCTCAATTTCGAACCACTCCCAGATTCCTTCTTCTCTTTTCCCGGAGAGCTTTTTAGAAATCCATCTTGATCGTATAGTCCCAAGCTATCAGGTCGTGCGGCTCCCCTCCCAGTTTCAGTGTTCTCTTGACCGTCCACTATCGAAGTCGTTTTACTCCCGACCAAGCCAACTCCCAATGCTTTGTTCCCCCTGCCCCACTTCGGCGGTGTCTGAGGACCCGGATGCTCCATTTTACTTTCCCTCCTGATAAAACTTACCGCTGCGACAGACATGGGATCCGACCACCTTGCTTGCGATCTCGGACTCGATCTATGAGGGGCTGGTGGAGTCTCGCCTATATCTCCCGAGCTCGAGACGGTAGGAAGCCGTAACCCCACGACCTCAAGCTCATTCGCTCCAGTGGCCGAACTAGAAACTTCGCAGACGGGCGTCAGGTCCAATTGTTCCGAGTTCAGCGTCTCGTTCATCCTCCTTAGCCGCCGCTCTTTATAAATGCGATGCGAATCACGCTTCTCTGCCCGCCGACGGGTTTTGGACGGGGAGTTCCCTACGGACAGATAATGTTTGGAGCCTCTGCTTCTGCCGCGCTCTCCCTCTGCGAGGTCATTGTTGCTCAGATGGGCCATGTGAGCTGGTAGGCTTGGACTGCCGTCTTCGTTTGCGGCTGAGCCTAGACTGTAGTGAGAGCATTGGGATATTTCTGAGTTCATGCGACGCAGCATGCCGACGGTTGTTTCGAGCGAGTCTCGAGGTCCTGGAGAATTCACATCTCGCGTTTGTTTTCCGGGTTCGGGACGCGGTCCTGTGAGGTGCCCTGGGATTGACATTGTAAGGACAGGAGGGGCAGGACTGGACATTCTTGAAGGCTGGAGGCCTGCTGACGACGTTATGCATGGTAGAGGTCGATTGGGGGGCTGACTTGGTAATGATCCTGGGGTATCTGTGGTTTCGTCGGGTAGTGGTAGGAAGGAAATTAGTCTCCCAACATCACGGGTTAAGTCTGCCGAGCAATTACGTCCACGTCTCCGAGCTTTAATCGCTTCCACGGAAGGGCTCCTTGCCTGGAAAAATTCATTCTCGCTATCGGGAGCTTCGGTATAGTAGTTACAGACCGAAAGAGTGGGTGAATATACATTTGGATTGTCAACCTCTCCCAAAGTTGGGGAATTGTCCATTGACCGCGATGTCATATTCAGAACTCTAAGTGAAGGGTTAAACGTCGCGGATGTTGGAGGCTGGAAGCCGAGTCGTCGATTCGACTTGAGAGATTGTAATGACATTGGCCTCGCGCTTTTGATTGGCTCGAATCTTCTCACTGGAGCCTTAGATACAAGAGAAGGTGTGGGCGAGGAAATTTCGTCTTCTGGCTCTTCAAGAACAGGATTGTTACTAATTATACTTTGGGGACGTGGAAGATTAGACATCCTAATTAAACTAGACCTCTTATGGCCTTTTCGCCGAGCTTCGTTCCGTTTGGGGTTTGTCGTTGCAGCACGAGTCTGCATGGCTTCTTGTGGAGACCATTGAAACGGGTTGTGGTCAGGGCTATTGTTCATAGCAGTTTCCATTGATTCATGTCTTCTGAGAGGGCTTTGGGAATTTCCTGAAACATCTTGTAGAGGTGGTGAAGTATAACCCGAAGGTCTTTCAGTTGTTGTTATTGCTTCCTGTCCAAATGTCGCTTTTCTGACGTAAAGAGGTCGAGGATCCAGAATCGGGGTCTTCGGGAATACAGGCTTGGAACTCTTCACACTGGAAACAAATGGGTCGCTGGATAACGAAATTCGATGCAACTTGGAAATCACTTCCTGGTCCTCGATTGACTCTCGAGTCCCAAGAATCCCAATAGAAGCTCGGCTGTTCTTGCGAATCATGGCTCCAGGATCATTGCTGCCCTGAGAAATACTCATTCGATGTCTTCGTTCGTGCCGCCCATCCCGTTTACTTGGTGAACTAAGCTGGGCTGGAATGACTAGATCTGGTGTCTGGTTCCCGCAAAGACTGTCATCTGAACCAGCAGACGGCGTCGGTGACCTGCCACGATTTGACGTAGCAAGGTAAGATTTCTTGGAAGCCCGCTTGCCAAAACATGGCGAAGTCTCTAGATACGATTCGTAGATAGAGCTGCTATCAGATCCCGCATCATTTGCTTCTTTGGGGCTTTCGCGGCACTCTCGTCGCTCCATCCGGGGTAGGTCTGGTAGATCTTGCGATGGAGGCCACCCCGGGAGCTGTCTAAATGTACCCATAGTGCTCGTAAGAGAATCCCTTTGGGTGCCTTTCAACCGTTGCGAGGTTGATCGCAAAATAGTTGAAAGTTGAGACTCGGATGTTGGTCGACGCTGGATATGGGGTCTTGACGATATGGCCTTCGAATTCGACTCTGTTGAGTCCAACCTGATACCCGAATCTGGAAACTGGACAAGGATTTTGTTTTGTGCCGACTTAGACGATGATCTTCGGGGCCATCTATTCTCGGGCGGAACCACCATGTATCCGGGAGGTGCAACTTGGTTCAAAATCATCGTGTTTTGCGATGGGAGGAAACCTAGAGAAATACCGGAACCCAAGGGCCAAGAGTCTCTCAACCCGGATATTCGAAAGAAACGCTTCGGATCCGACAGGTTCTTCGGCTTGGCCATCGGAGGATGCTGAATGGGATTCGCCTCAACGCAATCGCGGCATACGACGCCATCACGGTGGGCGAGGAACTGATTGCATTGAGACCTTCGTGGTATGCAGCCATCAAGGGGGCAAGTAGATTTTAAAGCCGACTTGGTATCAATCTCTTCCTCGTTGACCTGAACTGCTTGAGAAGTTCGTCTCCGCCTATGATTGCTTCTTGCATAGTGGACCCCAATCAATGTGAGAACAATCAGCAGCATAAGAAACCCTCCAATGGCGATTCCCACAATATCTCCAATAGACAAAACACCGGACTCTAAATAGCGTCTTGACACTACATGTCTTCTGAGCAGAAGTTCGAGGAGCGGCATCCTAATATCCTGTACGCAATTCCCAGCTGGTGGGACTATCTCTCCGGACCATCCGTAAGTCGTGTATCGTCGCAGAAAGGGGTGACCACTGGCCAGTCGCCCTCAGGTCATTGATTGTGGAAACCGAATCCGATGATCTAGATCTAGAACTATTCTAGGGTTTCGTAGCATCTATAAAATCGTCCTCGCGAGGTTTTCGGATTGGGATGTGAACGCAAAGGTGCAACATGAAGCTCGAAAGAGGCACACAGTATGAATAAGAAAGAAAACAACCCCCAATTTGGGACTGGAATGTTAAAATGTTTAAACATTCCTACCCATACATATTATGTACTATTCCCCACGGAGGGTACTCCGCACCATGTTTCAGGAATGTACATTTAGCATTGCACCGAAATAATTCCTCGACCCCTCGACTCGTTAGTTGCGGAAATCCCGCCAAAAAACATCAACATTTATATAATTTAGAAGCTTAAAGGTATCGCTCTTCTATCTTCAGAGTACTTACTCGATTATGGAGGGTCTACTGGCGAAGGAAAATGCAAGTGTAGAAGGAAGCGACCGAGAGGAAGGTAGGAAGAAAACATGTACTCCGGTGGCCAGTTGATGCACGGATTATATATTCACCGTCGACCTCCTAGCTTCACCCATCTTCATATCCCCAGAGGAATGAACGCCTCGGAACTTTAAATATCTGTCACGCTGTTTTGATTCAATACGAGAAACCGTGCATGGTTTTATATCTTAGTCTGAGGCTCAAGTAGAAGCACCCACCCATATCCACCCACTTTTAGGCTAAGTCTCGCTAAGGCAATAGGGGCTATGGGGAAAGCGAACTCCAACCCCTGCGACCGGATTCACCAAAATACCTGATTGCGATTTGGGACCTTTAAAGAAGACGTTGCAAGTTCACTGCTCCTTCCCAGAAAATACTGCCATTAATGAATCACAAGGTTCTCTATGGATGAATTTGATCTCTTAGTGAGTTGAATGACAGTTATGACAAGTGTGAGTTGAGAGGGGCCTCATTTCTCCCTGAAATTTTTACATCAATCCAAATTTCCAGAGCAGCACCAAATATTCCTAGTCTCAAAACACCGGTTTGAAACTTCCCTCGATCTCAACAACCTTCCTTTCCGCAGCTTTATACGACTCGCGCCCTTCCATTAGATCCAAATATCCACACAACTTCGGGAACTTCATCGGTGTCAACGCACCCCACGATTTACCAATCTCAATTGGAAACATCATAAGGAAATCAGCCTCCGTAACTTGCTTCCCGCAGAGATAAGATCCTCCATGCGGCGATGTCTTGAGTTGACCCTCCAAGAACTCGAAATGTGTTTCGAAGTTGGGCTTCAGGAAAGCCTCGTCGATTTTGCTGGTGATCATGCGCGTGATGGGCTTGATGAAGAAAGGGACGGGCGCCTTTTTTATGTCTGAGGGTGTAAGCATGTGTAATTCTAAATTCTTACGGAATTTCGGCGCAATCTAGGTTTGAAAACGTACTCAACATAACAGCAGCAATCGCAAGAAGACTCATTAAACTCCCTTCAGCATAATGCATGAAGTATTGATTCCTCCTAAACTCCTCAGACTCAATACCCTTCTCTCCATCAGCACCTTTATCTGGGATTAAATGCTCCCCGAAGTGCTTGCATAGATACTCGAAGATGGCGCCAGATTCAGCGAGAATAAATGGTGTCTGGCCTGGAAGCTCAATCTCTACGGCAGGGGACTTGCCTAGGGGATGGATCTTCTTCAGGGATTCCGGAGCGAGTCCATCTTTGTTTCGCTTGTATGTCTTGATTTCGTGCTTGAGGTTTAGTTCCTCCAGAAGCACGAGAAGACGTTGGGCGCGAGAGCTTTCTAGCCTATACGGCGTGTTAGATATATCCATGCTGAGAGATTGAAGGGAACGTGCCAATGAACGGTTATCTTGGGGCCTGGCCGAGCTTGCGCTATTGAAGTCATCTCTAGAAATTTACTGAAGGAAAATGGAGCAAGCTTTGTAAAAACGAGGTTGCACAGTGATTTTTCAAGCACAGGGAATAAGGGGTGATTCTTTAGTATCGAATACTGGAAGTTTGTTGAACTTTATACCATCTAGTACGTGCTTATATCAGCCAGTACGTGCCTCGTTCCTACACCGACTCACGCCGCGGTCATTAATATGTTACTGAATTCCGAGGGATTAATCATATATATAGAACACCGAACGTCCGATTCCGATTAATGTAAAAAGCCATTAAACAACCCTAAATTATTTACGCCTGCGAAGATCGAATTGTGTGGACTCGAAAACTCCCGTTTGTATGTTGGATGGGCTCGCGAGAATCTTGAACGAAGTCGAACGAAATTCCGCGACCTATCTTGGACAATTACCTCGGACGAAGTCTCACGAGACGAGGAACATTCAGCCGCGTAGTATGCTTACTCTAGACTCTATTCCTAATTGGGTGACCGAATACGAGCTCTTTCGTTAATAATTGTCCTCCTGATCCGGATGAGTGAATCTCACTGCATGGACAACTACCTACTTTTTCAACACCTCCTTAAGGGATCAACTGGCCGACATGAACAAAAGGAGTACTTGCGGAGTGAGCTGAAGAAGTGATGTGGAGTCAAATTCTTTTGACTTTTGCTATTTTATTAGTGTTTTTCGAGTTTTCTGTTTTCAACTTTATTTTGGAGCTTCATCGAGGCCCATGTATCTCCCTAAAATGCCTTCTCCTGCTGTCAATTCTCGAAAGAATCTCCTCGCAGCCCTGGACTGTACAGTCGAAACAGGCGTCTTTGTCGTGATCTGTATCGATATGTCGTTGAAGTTCCTTCTTTAATGCGAAGCTTCTACCACAGGCCGGTAGGGTACAGTTGAATTGGTGATTATGTGTTTTGACGTGTTTGCTACAAGGTGTCGTCAACATGTTCTATCAGCAATTGGGATCATATGCATCCAACGTACTTGAGGTCACAACGGCGTGGAAAGCTTTTGGAACACCGTGTACAGCGATGCTGGCTGGCGGCCTTTTGATAATCTCCTTTAGAGTAGAAAAAAAAAAACAGCAAATACAGGGGTATATATCAATATGAGATTCCCGAAACAAGGCTGAGCAGATGGGTGGCCTCCGCAATCAAGGAATCTGGACAGAACTAGCGAGCTTCAAGACAGCCACAGGAAATTTCGACCTGTTTGACCCGTTATTGTTACACTGCGTATTCTGCGAAAACGATTTACGCAGTGGGGGAGGCCGCCCAGTTGCACGGTCAAGGAGGAAAGAGGCCGACCATGGCCCATCAGGCAAAAGTGAAAGGCAAGATCATAAACAAAATCTAAACATAACCGATATAAGCGCACGACTCAGAGGTCCCCTTTGAGAAAAACTGCATATTGGGGTGGAAAGGAGAATGCAGTGTAAGATGCGTGGCGCCAAAAAGGGGAGGAGGCCCCCATCAGTGCCAATAATCACGTGTAAATCATACACGTGATACTCACTGTTAGTTCAAAGCATGGTGGTGGAGGCTAACTACTCACTCGAGGAAGACTTAAATCTCTCAGATGTGTTCAGACATTCACGAATATCAACACCAAGTACCTCACTTGAAACACCTTTACCATCTTTCCCGCTTTCGCGAGAGTAAGAATGTCGAATACTGAAATCTGAATGATCTAGTTCCGATCCATTGCCTCTACTCCACTCCATCGACAGTTTAAAAGAAGCAAAACTAATAAAAGCACCCTCCTTCAACTCCCACTTGCACTCCCGCTTCCGTACCCATAACCATGACCATCAAACTGACTCCCAACGCCTCGCAAGTCATATTCCTGACCCCCCGTAACCGTCGTGTCTCCATCCACAGCGCCATCATCCGTCCCATCAGCGAGATCATCATACGTCGTAGCTTCAGTATGTGACTTCTGCCTTGAAGAAGAACTTGTCGCCTCAGTTGAGGACGACGTGGTAGATCTATGGGATCTGAGAACATAGTTGATAAGTGAATGTGTAGTAAAAGCGAGAAGCGGAGAAACCATACTTGTTAGAATGGGAACGGTGTCCAAAGTTCTGGGTCCTTGAAGAAGGCATTTTGAGTACAGAGAGGGATGTTTCGAGTGTGTGATGGATACAGTAGTGTTGTGGTAAGTTGGGTTGAATTGGATTGTAATGTGATATGAACGTACTTCGATAATCTGGCCTGGAAATAGATTTCGCTTTCTTTATACCTATACTTCAGCAGCAGAGGGCAAAGAATCGACTGGAGGCCTCTGAAAAAGATGGTGGGCCTTTTATTTTCCCACGGTGCAATATGAGAAGAACGTGGGATTGGCGGGTTAGTGAGGCCGCTTCGCAGCTATCACGTGGAGGGATCTCGAGTTCAATGCGAAGTAAAGGGACTTGCTTTGGGAGGCCTTCAAATCCGACTGGAAGTTCAGCTTACTTGCGGCTTCAGCGGCCTCTCATCTGAGATGCTAGCTTCTGGCGACATGCAGAGAAATAGACAGAACAATAATAACTGCTTTTTGAATTATAGGAAAGCCAGGCAAGACAGAGAAACCCATGAATAACAAAAACTGAGCCAAAAAACTATAATCAAACATTACACTAAGATAAAGAATCAGTTATGATTGCCTCAGCGGAGATTGATGAGGCCATTCTTTTATGCTGTGACCTTGTTACAATATTCTACATTATGATGCAATAACCGTTGCAAAATATTAATTCTCCTTATTTTGTCTCCTTAGAGCTTCCTTGTTTTCTCTCCTTAGAGCTCGACGATGTCGTTCTCCTTCGGCTCTTGCCTCCCTCTCCCTCCTGACCTCTTCGCTCCTCTTCTCCTCATACTTCTGCGCATCCTTCTTGCCTCTTTTCTTATTTTGATCGTTTTGCATATTCCTCGCGCTAGTAATTGTCGGCGCCATAGCGGCCTTGACTGGCTCAAGAGGCTTCAAGGCCACGTTCATCATTTTCTTCAAAGCGCTTTTAGGAGCTTCTGGTTGTCGAGGGAAAGAAGAGCTGCTGCTTTGGAAGCGGGCATTGAGCTCTTCTTGGGTGAGAACAGGGCTTTCTAAGCGCTTTATGGTGCCTTTGTAGGCAGACAATGATGGGCCTTTGGAACCGCTTTCTGGAAGTGGGACCATTTTGAAGTATTGTCTGAACCACGGTTGTCGCATCATGGTTACTTGGGTGAAGGATAGTAGGCCCGTGACAAAAAATGATAGTTGAACGGACGCTGGGAGCCACCAGGTGAAGAGGAGAGAGATGGTGGGGATACCCCACATCATAGCATTCAACATCCCGGGGGAAAGGGTGCTGACACCTGTCTCACCACCTTTCTGTTACGACTGTCAGAATTCTTGCAATGGCAGCAAGCGGGAGGACAAAATGCTTACGCGTATAAGCCAATGCACCATACCTGCTGTAGCCAATGGAATCAAAAAGTAGGGATCAGGAATAGTAAGATTCTCAAACCAAAGAATACCGCCTGTTTCCATACTAGGGACTGGGAGAGCAGACGCTGCCCTCAGAAACTTGAAAATACCAAAGGTAGCGATTCCTCCAATTGCAGGCACGAATTGTTTCATGATGGAAGCTCCAGCTTTCTTCTGTATTGCGCTGATTTCGGAGTAATGCTGGAACACCGCCGTATTATCGCCTCTTGCCTGAGCATCTTTCATCTTTGCCGTGATCGGTGCGGTCAAGGGAGCAGTTGCTGCCATTCTGGCGCCATTGTCGGCCGCGTTAACATACAGCTTGAAGAGAGCTATGCGCACCAGTACCGATGTTATTGCAATTGATACCCACCATGGAGTCCCTGCCAATACATGGACATGTTCAAGCACCCATTCCATTCCAGCTGTGGGACCCCATCCATAGTCCAACCCGAGATCTTTGAAATACCCCAGGTAATGGGGCACATCGGCGAGGGATTCGGCGGCATATCCGGCAGAGAAGTCATCGAGAGAAGTGGGCGTAACAGAGTCCAAGGAAGAAGCTGAGGCGCCCGCAGCGTCTGTTGGGGTATTTGTAGTTGTAGAGGTCGCGGGGATTGCAGATGCAGAGAGAGGGGCGCTGGAAGCAAAGCGGACAGCAGCACCATTTCGCATTAAAATATTTGTCGTCGATAATTGGGATTTTGAGGATATTCTACCCAGCGAAGGACAGTTGTAGGAAAGGAGTGGACTGCCTCTAATGGGCGCATTTCGTTGTACAGTTGAAGAGAACTACAGAGATCAGGTCAGGTCAGCATCTGTCTATGCTAATTCATTGAAAGTACTGGGAGTCTGGGAGGATTACTTGTCTAGTAGAAGCAGGAAATAGGTCTAATCTTCGTCTACCTATGCCAATGGCCTGACCGGACCAGCGAAGACCTCTGCTAGGTAACATTTTGTCGTGGTTTACGATTCAAAAGCTGGGCGGACGAGAGACGAGACGAGTCGCAAAATATTCGAACTTGCATAATCGCGACCTTAATGCATAACTTTTACTAGCGTCATAAGAAGGATGCATAAATTAATACATTCATGGGGGCCTGAGGAAACTCAAGCCTTTTTACGAGTGGACTACATTGTATATTACAGGTAAGCAACGATGAGAATATCAGAAGTTAAATTATTCTAGTCTCACTACAAAGCATAGGTAGGGTAGATAGTGTAGATGCCGAGTTTTTGGGTGGAGTTCTTCATACATTTCTACCTTATGCCTACAACCATTCATGTATGTTTGCCTGGATATTATGTTTTTCTTTCCAGACCCCAAGTAGAAAGTCCGTACCTCTACCTATGTTTTACAATTCCCAAACTCCGGTTTTGTATAATTTTTATATCCCTTCATCTGCCCAGTTGCTCATTCCATGCTTGTCAAGTCATCCAACTGCCCATCTCTTTTCCTCCGCTCAAAAGGATCATCTCGAATCTCGATACCTGGTCCAACTGAATGTGATGTCCGTCCATTAGGGAAAACCTAAGAGTCTGTGTTAGCTAGATGCCACTGCCGAACGCGTTCCTCAACAGTTTTTAGATGGCATTCTTTGCAACTCCAATAGATACAGTGAGACCACAAAAACACAACGTAGAACTATCCTTCAAGTGTGGAAATAATAGTAGTCCTTACCTTTGTGCCTCCCCATCCTAACCTAAATGCTGCCTCGTGTGCAAAGAGCTCCCCGAATCCCAACATGAGCCCATTGACGAATGGCAGAAATAGATTGATCGCTGCACCTCGTAGAAGCCCCCAGATTGTAGGCGGTGTATACAATATCATTGGTGGGGAGCTGGAGGAAGATGGCGGAGAAGGAGAAAGATCGTCATTATCGTTGCTGGAATACCTCTCGGAGTCGGAAGGAATGGTCATTGAGGATTCGGTCAAAGGGTTATCGGTAGACATGATGGGAGTCTGGAAACTTTGTTGAAGGTAAACAGATATACGTCCTCGAATGTGAAGTGTTTGTAGTTTTGCAAGACCGCGGTTGAGATCTTGAAGCTGTTGATACTGTATTGACTTTAGTACCGGTACTGTATTGGCGGGAAATTCCGCTCGGCAGCTTGATCGGCGCGGAAGCTTGGCGAGGGGTACGTTCCAAGAGCTGCCTCTGCCTTCCTTCATGAACATATAATTATTACCAAAACACCACCAACACCGACAGACTCAACGTTACGAATAAAGCATACACGCCATCAAATCAGTACGTCCGTAACTTGTACAGCTAAGCATCGCCACTATGGCGGAAAACAACAGCCATAACGAGCTCATTACTGAGTTCTGCGCCGTAACCAGTGCTTCAGCTACAGATGTATGTTCAAGCTTCTCATATTTCAACATAGCTTTTTCCTGACCTGCTAACACAATGTTCAATAGGCCCAGCAATACCTGGAAGCAAACAGGTGGGATTTGTCAGGTGCGGTTGCTGAGTACTTCACTGCTCATGAAGAAGGTATTGCGGGAGCACAAGAAGGCGGGGAGGAAGATCCACAAGAGGCTGAAGCATATACGGGCCCCCGAACTTTGGACGGCAGACCTGCACCAGCATCAATTCCCACTGTTGGTTCAAGCTCGAGATCTGCTGCTCCACCAAAGAGAGGAGGTATTGCAACACTGGGATCAATAGGTCAATCTTCAGGCGGCGGAGGCCATGGCCACGCACACGATGATGACGATGACTCTGATGATGAGGATTTCAAGCCATCTGAGCAGCCAAGAGATTTATTCGCTGGAGGCGAGAAGTCAGGTTTGGCTGTTCAGGACCCCAATAATAGAAATGATCCCAGAAAGGTTGTGAATGACATCCTGAAGAAGGCTAGAACGTAAGCTTTACTTCCACCCAGCCTTCTAGTAAATGCTAATATGAAACAGAAATTCTCAGAGACCTGGGGGCGGAGAACCCTCTTCATCTGCCTCTACCTCTCGCTTCCGTGGCTCAGGCCAAACCCTCGGTGGCGACGATACCCCTTCCCAAACAATTCCCGATCCTCGACCTCGGGCACGAGACCCAGGCCCAGTCCAAACACGGGTTCTACATCTCTGGGAGGATGGTTTCAGCATTGAAGATGGCGAGCTCCGCCGCTTCGACGACCCCCAAAATGCCGCCGAACTACAAATGATCCGCCAAGGCCGCGCTCCTGTTCACCTAATGGGAGTCGCAACAGAACAACCAGTCGATGTCCAGCTCATAAAGCACGAAGAAAACTACAAGCCCCAACCCAAAGTCTACAAGCCATTCTCTGGCGGAGGACAACGATTAGGCAGCCCCACCCCAGGAGCCTCTTCATCTACCACTACGACCTCTACCCCAGCTCCAGCGGCAGTTGCATCGACCAGCAGCTCCGTCCCCGAACCCGAAATCGACACCTCGGTACCCACCGTCTCCCTCCGAATTCAACTCGCCAACGGCAGCCGTCTCCCCGCGCGCTTTAATACCACCCAAACAATCGGCGACGTCTACGAGTTTATCAGCCGCGCTACTTCAGACTCCAACGTGAGACCATGGGTTCTGGCTACGACTTTCCCGAGCAAGGATCATACTGATAAGAGCTTGGCGTTGGGAGATGTTGCGGAGTTTAAAAGGGGTGGAACGGCGGTTCAGAAGTGGACCTAATGATATGCTATGGATTGAGCTTAGAGGTACTTGCGGCTGATATCATGGCAATGAAAGAACGTATGGCATTTGTGAGCTTGATTTTAGGCGTCGGGGTGGATATATGGGTTTTATACATACCGGTCTCGAGATTTTAGAAGTGATAGACGTTCGGGCTTTTCAAATACAAAAGTCAATTCGTGATCATATTCGTAGCTGGCTTATTCTGAATGAGATACTATGCGATTGCATTTCCACTCGTCGGGTACATGTTCCTTGGAGTTTGTTGAGTTTCACTCGTTATTGTCAATTATTTCCCCCGAAATCTATATCTAGTGGCAGTTGGGTTCTACTACGTATATTACTACTAGTAATAGCATTTACTGTTATATCCTTCGTTCATACTGATTCTCACTCCAACTAACGAAGTACAAGTATCT
This sequence comes from Lachnellula hyalina, assembly GCF_007821495.1. NCBI lineage: Eukaryota > Fungi > Ascomycota > Leotiomycetes > Helotiales > Lachnaceae > Lachnellula > Lachnellula hyalina. Next base: position 40,105 of record NW_022157173.1, read on the forward strand.
TCTATTACGGAAAATCGAATTGCCCAATTAAGGGGGCAAGAAGCGCCGCTTGATTGTATGCAAATTGAAAAAAAATAAGTAAAGAAATATAACATTTCTAGAGTGTCTCAAAGCTAGTACTGTACAAAGGCTTAAAGGGTTGACAAAGGGGCTCAAGGTCTTGATTAGTCTTAAAAAATAGGAATTTTGACAAGCAAGCATGTGAAGTATCTGGGATGCCCTGGGATCATGTGATTATTTCCACCTGCTAGGATATATCCAAGGAACCCGGAATTGTATCGTAGATACTCTCGGATTTTACGGAGGGTGTGGTGAGGTGCGTCGCACGCCCAGTCTGAACACGGGCTTGTATGGAAGTCATTGTTGATTGGAGTAAAGAAACCGATGTGTACCAGATGTGAATTTGGTCATATCGGAGTCCGGGGAAGACATGACATTAGAGGATTTGCGCCTATGCAAATAAAGGGAATATTTCAAACAATTCTATAGCTCCCAGCACCGTCACACCTATCTATCCCTTCCCTCATCAGGCCTCGACGCCCTCCTCTCCCTCAACAACTGCTCCGCATCAAGAATATCCTGCTCATCACTCGCATCCTCGTCATCCTCATCATCGCTACTCCCCGCCCGTGCGTCGTGATTCACCACATCACGCAGCCTGTTACCAGCTTTATCACCATCTCCTACGCCGGGCTTCCGCTTCTTCTCAAAGTCCTGTGTATGTGCGTCTGCGATGACACGCGTGAACGTCCTACTAGGGGCTCTGTATCTGAACTCGCCGTCCTGCTCTTGCGCTTCCAGCGCGCCGCTGGCATAGCTTCTGTGCCTCTCGAGAGCGGGTGAGACTTGTACCGGCTGCCCCTCGGCCGTGTGTGATCCCTGGCGTTCGAAATCCTCCTCTGACTCTGTTGGTACGGAATAAGGGAGGGGGACGTCGCGCGAGGCTTTGAAGCGCGCGACGTTGGAGCAATGTTCGTTTTCGACGCGGAAGAGCGTCCACATACCTCGGCGTGTGACCTCGGAGAGGGCGACGAGGAAGGAGACGACGGTACTGTGTTGGAGGTTGTGGGTATAGATCGAGTAGAAGATCCAATTGAAGCGGAGGATTGGGTCGAGGATCATGGCGCCGTAGTACCACCACGAGCTCTTGAAGCCGCGGACGTCACGGAGGAAGCGTTTTGAAGCGTTGGGTTGGAGGAGTGACCAATCCATGAGGAGATCCCATATAGCTAGGTGGTGTGAGTAGAGGTATTAGAGCAGGCAGTTTAAGAACTTACAGCAATAACAAGCGTTGACAGCGGCGAATGTTGAAAACACTATTAAGTGGCTCTTGCTATGATTGATACGGTACATAGATAACGTGACATAGTATAATATAGTCATCCCGTACTTTCCACAATTCACCAGATGGGGGAAGAAGTTCTGTGTGTCGTAGTAACGTCTTAAGCATTGCAATGCTCGCCATATGCCAGGAAGTGCCGAGAAGAAACCAAGTAGTCGGGAATGTGTTGAATTACATTGGCCTGGATTGTTCCAATGATGTGCATACAAGCAGAAGAAAAGTTCTATATTCTATAAGATGTTAGATGGAGGATCAGATTCGAGTGGGAGCAGATTATATTTACACTCATGAAATATGTTAGAGAGCAATACATGTCTCCTAGGAAAAAGTCCCGAAACTCCACAGGGTATAGTCCGGCTAGAAGCAAACGCCACTAAATATGTCAGCAAGGTCTGGTCGATGAATAGGGAACTTACATGCGAGTAAACAAACCACTTCCGACTCCGATGGAATATGTACGGTCCAGGAAAGAATATGATAACTAAGGTGACAAAGATCAAGATCACCGGATAATATATGTACATTTCAGGCGCTCCATAACGAGAAAAGTTGACCCAAACAAATAATCCAAGGAGAAGTATAAGAAATGAAGGGAATTCGGCCAACTCTCTCCAGTCCAAGTTGTGCCGAGGATCAAATTCGAAGACGAAGGCGTAATTGATCTTGTGGCGTGTCCAGATACTGCAGTCTAGACAGAACCAGCAGAATAGATAGAGAGCAAGAAAGTATCCAGCATAGATTTGCAATAAATAGCTGGTCTGGATTACTACGGTGGGGTCTTGGTGGCGCAATAGATCACGCCCATAGATGACACCTTGGATAGAAAATACAGCGCCAGTTCCGATCAGTATGCCATTTTGAAAGGCACTACGAGACTGGTCCTTTGGTCGCCCGGAAGAGCTCCTTAGTTTTCCTGTCGCGATCTTGTGGTTACCACGCTCGAAATATCTGGCGTATAAGTCTTCAACTGCATGGATATAACCATCTAGAACATCACTATTGACAAACCATGCTTTGTTGACTTTCTCAGACATGAATCTGAGGGGGGATGCGCATTGACTGCCTTGTCGTACTTTTTGTTAATTTTACGGAACGCTGTGCGATTAAGCAGAGCGTATGACTTGAGCAGCTCCATGCCGCGATAGAATTCTTGTAGCGCAAGCTTGAGCTTTCGTTTTGCCGTTCGATATGGGACCTCATCAGAATAGTGAGGACGTCGGATATAGTCGCGATTCTGGTCCATAGTTCGGGATGGCTCTGTCTGGTTCTTAGCTCGTAGCTCAGGCGAATCCATCATGTTTTGCAGAGCTTTCGAATTCGATCCTGGGTGAGGTCCGAAAGCCTTTGCTTTTGCTTCCCCGATAAATCTGTCTAAAGGGTCGAGAAAGGCTTTCAGATGGTCCTGTGAAGTTGGTGGACTTCCATCTCCATCTCTAGACTGGACGTTTGATCTTGAGCTGCTAAAATTGAATAGAGCTCGCTCGTCCTCCTTCCGCGTAGCTTTCGCCTGTTGTGCTAGCATAACCTCCTCGATTCTGCGATTCCTCATCTCGTGCAATTGCTCACGTAGAGTACTTAATCTTTGACCGGCTTCATCTTCTTTCGATTTATAAAAGCTCTCGACTTTATCCAATTCTTTGTCCATGAATTTGAAGAAGCCCTTCTGTTTGGCCCTCACTTGATCCAGTACCGCCATATCCACATCTGATCTATGTGATTCAATTCTTGTTGCAGGACTTCCATGTCCATCTATAGAAAACATTCGACGCACCGATGCTCTCACGTTATACGTTTGTGGTACTCGGTCTCGAAGAGATGCGAACGTGGAGCTTCGAGGGGGCGGGGTTATGGGCCCAACTTGATATGCACCTTGCGCTACAGTCATTGAAGTGCTTCGGGTAGGTTGCGGAGGATTCTCAAGTTCATTTTCTGGGGTTGTACTCTCCACAGGAGTGTCAGTAGATATTGCGGGCTCGGGGAGTTCGAAAGGGTTTGGCCTTGGTTTCGCTGCAGGAGTCGGAACAAAGCTGCCAAAGCTGCCATAATGTAGAGTTTGTTTCTTGGGTGAACTAGGAGGAGGTTTGGCTTTTGGGATTGGCGCCGGAGGGGTCTTTCTCAACGCTGCAAAGGGGTCTTTGGTCGGTCCTTCCGAATCTCGAGTATCTGCCCCTAGAGCGGCTGGGGTTGTATGTAGACGCTCGCTGGGCTCACCATCTTGGCCCTCGGCTCTGCGAAGGGTGGAAGAACGTTTAGTCCTGGCAGTAGCAGGCGATGTAGCTCCATATAAGCTTGTGGTTCGAGGTATCTGGTCTGAAGGACGTGGTCGAGGCGTAGCGTTGATTCGATTCGTGGCTCGAGCGACGGCTTTGACATGTTTCTTGCCCGCTTTGTAGTCCATGTATTTGACGCGCCATTCTGGGGGTAAATTAGCTGTAGTAATTGGTACACAGATGAAGCCGTGTTACCTGGGACGAGGTCCTGTTCTAGTTCTTTGGCAAACTTCATGACGAACAAGGCTAAGAACTAGCCTTGCGAGCTGTGCTGTGCGGTGCGTTATAAATTCATGGGAGGGAATATGGTTCAGAGAAATGGACAGGGCAATTTATCGAATATGGGCAGATAGAGGAGAGAGAATATTCACGGCAATCATTAGTTACTGTAATGTGAGCTAAGGCCAGCGGGAACCGACATAATGTATTGGGCGAGGCGAGGAGGTTTTGCACAGCACAGGCACGTTTTTGGTGCGTGCGGGTTGGTTGGGCTCGCATTTATACTGTACGGCTGACTGGAGGGACTACTTGCGCGAGGAATATCACAATCTCCTTATCCATGCCATTCTATCCCCGTTCATCTTTCTTTCCGCCCAGCGTCGCATGAATCTACAGCCCAAGTGGTATTGAATCTTTATTATATGGTCATCATATACGGACCTTACTCCTACTTTGCGTATATCCAAGTCTCCTTCTTTTCTTTCCAACGATATCCGCCGCCACCCTTCTTGTATGTCCAAAATTCATGTCTCTGACGCCTCGGCTTCCCACGACCATGATAGCACCGTCCCCTATGTCCCGGCATTCTCTTGGTAAACGTATCGCACTGCGAACAATACCGAAAATCGCGCCCCTTCCCATCTCTGACCCATCCCTCCAATCTCTTCCACAGCGGCTTATTGAAGCATTCGCAATGATCTTTATATGCCCTCACTTTGCAAGTCCGAATTCCAGGGCTACCAAAGTTTTGCTGGACCTCGGCGATAATCCCTGAGGGATCCCCTCCTTCTTGGAGCACTTTGCGGCGCTGGTCTTCTGCTTTCGAAAGGTAGTGGCATTGATAGCGGTGGAGCTGCCTTTCTCGGTTTTCGTGCATAGAGATTGTTTTGCCGCAGAGATGATGATTGTCAGGTTGAGTGAGAGGAATGTTTTGACTGTCTGTCTGGTTGACATCAGGGTCAGGACTGATCTCGGGAATCAATGCAAAGAGGCGCTTCGAAGCTAGTCTAAGACAAACTTTGTCGTTGCGAGAGCACTTTTCGAGGATCATGTGGTGGATCTCAAGGGGCAAGTCGATGAATAAGTCGATGAATAAAGACATTCTGTTTGCTGGAAAGATGTACGAGAAGCCGAATCAACCACGGCGCGATTAATGTTTAAAGAGATGGAAGTACTTCTTCCTTTCAAGCTCCTGGGGGCTGTTGCGTTCTTTAAATACACGTCTCGCTATTTGGACGTGAATCGCGAATGTCACTTGATATCATAAGACCTGCTTGGCAGTAGGCAGCGTTCCCACCCCTTTGCTCAAAGAGGAGCTGCGGTTGTAAGGCAGCAGTCAGGTGATACCGCACGTGAAGTTACGAGTAATGCCAAGAGAAATTTATTTTCGTCAACTTCGCTAATCTTTATCAAGGCTGCAATTTCTCTCCTGACTCGACTCTGTTGGGCTTTCCCTGAAAGCCTTTTAATCGCCCTTTTCCTTTCTTTGCGTTTATCATCCGCGAGTCCAATAAATATAAACTTGAAAAGTTCAAGTCTACAGCAAGTAATGTGTCCTCCTTCTACTCCTCTTCCTACCTAGACTGTCCGGCTACAGCCCTACAGGTATTTATCAAATCCACCCGAGAGGCTACCCAGCATCCTCTTAAGATGAGGTTCTGAGATATTTCCAGCAGCAATATTTATATATTTTGTTCTGCGTGTTCCTTTTTTTTTTTCGAGATGTCTTTGCATTTATTAGTTGTGTAGTTCAAGTTGCTATTACCAGTTTTGTTGCCAGAAGCCACGAGTGCTTTGATGAACAAGTATTACATAATCTTTGTTTGTACTTTTCCCCCCACATTGTTCTCAAAGGACAAAACAGATTTAACAATGTTCGTTCTTGCAAATTTCATATCTTTGTTCCTGGTCGTCTTCCCACGCAGGTGGATAATGGCTCGTTTCTCTGCAGTTCTCTCTTGGCATAACAAAAAATGAAAACCGTAAGCCTTTGACAGTACACGGGGAAGTCAAATAAACAAGCAATAGAAGCAGAACAGTCTAATTAGTTACAGGTAAACAAGCATTCTAAGATGTGATTATATACCCTTGGAATGCTATTCCGATTAGACACTTTCATCACTTCACATTAAAATCAACAGCCATGTGCAGAACATACAGAGCCTTTTTCAGTGGATGTAAACATCATCTCATGGTACCAACCCTATCCACTAACTTAGTCACTGGACAGCCTGAACAATGGAGCAAAACTTATCGGTGTCCAAACTACCCGTCCTGTGGCGCCGAGACTGAGGCGATCACATACATCCAGTCAAATTACTGCCCCTTATGTCCTCAAACTCCAGGCCCTGTGCCTAACGAGGTGCCGCATATTACACGCCATGGATTACCCGTGTATGTAAGAGAGAAGGTAGAGCGACTGCTCAGTCTGGCTGCTCAATCAAAGCAACAGTATAAAACTTTCCCAAATGAGTTCTATGGCAGGGTCCTAGTAGAAGGCGAGCAGGAGCACATCTACGATTCATACAACCCTTATGAATTCTGCGGTAAGTTGACACCCGACCAATGGTTATTTCTCAATAGCATTAGGTTCAAACTCACAGAGTACATCCTTGATAGAGAAACACCAGAGTTGACAGATGGTCAGAATAGACTATATTACCAGCTTCGCATCGCCGATATCTTATATGAGATAGACAAGGTAGAATCAGAGAACGTTCTTAAAGATCTTAAAGATCTTGGAAACGCCGAGTTGATCCGTCGTTTGAATAAAATCCTGACGCCGGTAGTTCCTGGGGCGGACGACGATCAGAATTGCCCAATTTGCAAAGAAGCGTATGGATCTTCTTCCACAGATGGGGAAGCCTCCATGCAGCTACCTTGCTCGCATGTTGTAGGCCATCAATGTATCGAGGCCTGGGCAGATCAATGGAGCTCAGGGCGCCCGTTATGGGTGTGTCCCTTGTGCCGAGGGGAGTTCGATCTTTTGACACCCTGGGAGCGAGCTGCGGGTATTGGCGTGCCGGAGGAAGAACCTCTTGCGCCCCGACCCACCTGGTGGATGACTTTGTTTTATGCTGTTTGGACCGGACCTGTAACTGAAAGAGATCCCTTGATCTATAGGCAGGAGCAGCTGGACGAGCTGGACGATCAGATGCAGGCGCGGCAGGTTTCGCTCGACGAGGAGAGTCAAATGTCTTCCGACCGGATGAGATTGCGGCAGATGATACATAGCGAGCGAGTGCGGGGGGAGCGGATGCAGGCTTTGGAGGAGGATCTGCGGGTGATCAGTGAGGAGCATCACCTTCCGCACGATGAGTGGCTGCGGACGCATCATGAGACTCTACGAGAGCTCAACGATCAGTATGAGGTTGCTCTCGCTGAGTCGATGCGGGTGCATGAGGAGGATATGCTATGGCTCAACGAGCGGTTACAGGCATTAGAGTCGCAGCTTTAGCACTAAGCTAGTTCTTAGAGCAACTAATAATTCCCTAATAAGAAAAAAACCTTGAAATTATAAACAATCTATATATACTTATGTGACATAGAAATTATATTAATGTGGCACTAAACAACCATTATCATTTGCAACGAGAAGCACTAGTCCCATTTCCTACGGCATTTGACTGAATAAAAAAGAGGTTTCCAGGCCTGAAGCCCAGCGGCTATCTCTGGTATAAGATGGATAATGTATAAGTTCTAGTCTTTCTTCTAGCATTAGTGTTAGTATCACAGGTATTGATACGTGTAACGTGATCACTTCTCTACTATATAGTATAGACTTGGTTCTAGTTAATAATGCTTAGCATTTAGGTGGTATTATAGATATAAAGAGGTAATACCTCTTTATTAACTAAGCTATGCTAAATCATATAACTAGAAAGGTTAAGAGGGGATTCTAGAGCAGATCCTAGAGCGGATCGTATATTCTAATAATTAAAGTGATAAAAACGCTAAGGATTCTTATTATTATAGTATAAGTAGAGAATGACTTCCTATTATAGCCTTTTGTTTAACTTATAATACTTATTACTTCTGCTATTATTAACTCCTAAAATTACTTTCGTGTATAACACTTGTTTATGTTAATACATATATTATTTTAAAGCAAATGGAAATATTAGTAGTAAAATATTATTAAGTTATTATCAAGAGTATAAAATAATATATATATATGAAGACTTATAAGAAGAAAACCAAACTGGCTTTTAAAAATCTACTAGGAGTGCTATAGTCATAATTTATATTAATCACTTCTTACTCACATGTAATTTCAATCATTTAGACTTTTAGACTAAGAAAAAGAACTTGTATTTTGGATGTCAAACTCCTACCCTCTCATAAAGTCAAACATCCTAGGACCTTTCTCGGACGTAAAAAAACGTTTACCCATTTGGTAAGATTCCGGTCTGCTATAGTACATATCCTTTGACTAAACTGCATCACCTGGAGAATGCCATTGCTGAACCTAATAGCACTGGCCAGCAATCACAATGTCGGCAATCGCAGTCACAGACAGGACACTTGCGGACAATTGTGACTCTACCACGGCCCGTCGTCTTAACCTCAACGACGTCCTTGGTTCTGACTTCCCTCTTTGGCTTAGTTTTCCCCTTTGACCTAACTTTCAGGTTCTTCTTGAGTACCTCAGTCTTCACTGGCCCCGTAGTCCTAGTTCTCTGCTTCACCGGAAGTCCACTGAAGTAAAATATGACTGGCCTCGTCGTTTTCACCGCCTTTCTCGGTCTTACCTTTTCCGTAATTAGGAATGTCATCTGGCTTTTAGTAGTACTTTTGCCAGAGTCTGGTATTTGGGATGCTGGCAATAACTGTGGCAGGGACTCTAGTTGCAAGCAGTCTAGGGGCGGCGAATCACTATAGACTTCGCAATTAAGAACAGGTGTGGTAATTAGCTTGAGGATCCGCTTTACTGCCTTCATGGCTGGCGCTTAGCTGATTTTGGATTAAGTAGTTGGGTTTGGTGTGGTGGTTTGGTCGGATAGTATGGAGGGCCGGAGTTTATTATCAACAGTTTGCGCAAGTTTGACAAGTTAGCTAAGTATAGTCATTCATAAACACTGTTTGACAGCGACACTTGCTGTTAAACTGTTGTTTACTCTGTTGCAAATGCTGTTTGTGCTAGCGTAGACATCAAGGATGAAAGATATATGTGCTGGAATTCCCGAAACTGTCAAGTCTAGTTGTTCCAACTCGGATTTTCAGGCGCTACAATTCCTTTCATCGTATAGTATGGTCTAAGTCTTTATGTCTAACGCTTAATTATTCTTATATGCAAAAGGGGAAAATAAATGTCTCAAAGAGTCCGAGATCGATATTTTAGCAGCCAATGATGAGAACGGGCAATATGGACAGGTCCAGCTATCCACACCCCCTCTCACCAATCACTACATGCCCAAATGCTATGAAATGCAAGCAAGCCCTGACGCCCATCCAGCAAATGTGCGTTCACGCCAGTTATTTCTTTATAGAGAAAGACCTACAACACACCTCGGCGATGCTTGTGCAAATGTCTCTTACGCGCCGATAACGCCGTCGCCGTCACGGTAACTACATCTTCTACCCATAATACCTCCACGACATCTTGTCCTTTGGTCTGGTATTCTGTGCTGAAGTAGGTTTGGGTCGAAACTGAACTCTGCATTGCTGGCGCAGGGGTGACTGCTGGAGAGGGTGATGTTGTGGCGATGGTACTGCTGGCTTCGGTAGCGCTTTGAGATGGATCGACACTGCTCGTTGCAGCGGATGGAGCAGAGGGTGCTTGTTGAGTATCACTTGCCACACTGCTACTGGGCTGCTCACTCGACGTCGACGTGCTGGCTGCGGGAGCACTAGAGACGGGAGCTGGGGCTGAGGAACTGGAAGGTGCGGCTGCTACTCCGTCTGACGCATATCCCGTGTATACGATGGGTGGGTTGCCGGGTAAAGTGGTGGCACCACCAACAGCGAGTTCCTTGGCGATTGGGGCGGGGATGTTGGATTCTGCAATATTACACGCCGTGGAATCTCCTAACGGCTGGATGGTGAAGAGAGGGCAGTCTTCGATTTTGCCTGAAAGGTCGGTGCATTGGTTCGAGGCGTCTTGGAGGAACTGCTCGTCCCAGCCCATGATGAAGTCGCCGTGGTAGCCGTTGCCTACGGGATGTTAGATCAATAGCTAGTCCACAAAGGAGAGTATATTACCAGTAGGGTCACCATTTGCGATAACGAATTGCCCATCGGTTCCGGCAAAGGCATGAGTATCCCAAATTGTCTCGAAGAACAGCGTATTGAGGCGAATAGGAAAATCCGGTGGACAGTCACCTTCCCCTACCAAACTCGGGTATGCCATATGGCTCTTCTTGTCGTCTGGTGTGGACTTGCCATTCCAGCAACTGGGGAACATGAGTTCAAATCGAACACCGCTCTTGCAGTGGGCATCAAGATATGCCTTGTCTGGTAGGGAATGGCGATATAGAGAGCCTTCTGTTGCGGCAGGGTTGGTGTAGTCGAGGCAGTTGAATCCAAGGGCGGCTTGACGTTTGAACTCTTGAGTATTGTAAGGCTCGACATTCCAGTTGGATTTGTCGACATCTGGAACAGGGTAGTTGAACTCGCGTTGATTGGTGTCGCCAGCGATCATCTCGAATCCGTGTGGAAAGGCAGTGACGTTGGGCGATCCGGCATTTGGGCGAAGTAGATAATACCTAAGTGACTGTCAGTAAGTAGTTCTCATGGATGCTCTCGAACCGGATTGATAATCCGGCTGATGCAATATTCGCAAGAAGATATAGCTCATGAGATTGCATGGTAGAGAGGGAGGTTCACGTGCTCGTGAACTTGACAATGGAAAACGTACGCAAGCATGCCTCCAACTTGATTGACTAGAGAGAACTCGCTGGTGGCCGAATTCTGGAAGTATAGAGCTGGGGTCCAATATGCCGACTTGTCTTGGGTAACCTGACACGATGTACATTCCCCAGCCAGGAGTTCCGTTGTACCTGCTGAGTCTGAGAAGCCTAGATGAAGAGTTAGAAACAGAGACTACAGTAATTCTATAGAATTTGGAGATCTTATGAGGAATAGGACGACTCACCGGAGGAGCCATGGATGGCATGCATATGCTCAGAGATAGTTCCGTAGTATTTGAGAGGATCAATTCGCGCAAGACCAGAGACAACACACGGCATGCGCCAAAAGGCATTGGCATAAGCAGCAAAGAGTAGAAGGGTAGTCGCCTTCAAGGCGAGAGTTGAAGACCGCATAGCGAGTGCGAAAGGGAAACTGATGCTGGAAGAGCTATTGCGGGCGAGAGAGAAACCCCAGATTGCCGTCTAGATAACAATTCTCAGCAATTGAAAGCGTGCAGACGTAAGGACTGTATTGGGTGAGTGGTTCACGATGTTGTTTGGATGTTGGTAGTTGAGAGGGAAGCGAATGTTGAGCGACGGATATATTTTGACCTGCTGTGATTTGCCTCTGAAAGCGGTCTCGTTCGGCCTATTCGAAGCTATTCACACAACTTCAATGTGAATGTGGAGCCAGGTGCCAGTTGATTAGCAGCACTTCTTTCGCCCGAGAATTCCTCTTGTTTGAGGCAAATGCGATAACTCCGCTCCTGATTTCCCACGGCAAGTTCCAAGTTCCAATTCCTAGCTGCTTTTCGCCCTACTTCTCCGATGTTTTCTTAATCTCAACCTCAATCTCTTGTTGCCCTTCCGTTTGATCTATTTAACTCTGTTGCCAGGGGATAGAGATGGCTTTCTTCTTTTTATTATCGCGCCCAGCCTTTCTTCCGTGAAATAAATTGCGCAAAAATGTAACCCAAAAGAAATGAAAAGTATCGCGGACTTGCCACGAAGTGTCGAAAAAGAGCGTATGCGTATATGCAAGAAACGAAGGGCAGGCCACAAACGTGGAGATGGCGAAAATGGTCAAGAGAAAGGAAACAAAGGATGAATCCCACAATAGGGAATACAGAGTGGAGGAGAGGTCATAAACGGACGCACAAATGAGAGAATATACAAGTGATTGGGGGCTCCATAGTTGGAGTCAGAGCTGTGCTATGAGTGGCACCAGCAACCTTCCTCTGTCATCTAGAGAATGCAAAAAGCGGAGGGCTGCAGGGTTGGCAAATACTGTACCTGGCCTTGAAATTGGAGGGGAAGGCAGACGGAGGTCATATCCTTGCTGCGTGCTCCTCGAGCTTTGGACGATACGGAATTCTGAGACAGTATCACTACGGAGGAGTCGGACTCGTTTGTATGCGGCACCCTACCCGTTGTCTTCGCGATAGAGGCATTCTTACCGCACTGGGCAAGTTGCTGCCGCGGCGCCAAGTGCCTCAGAATAAGACAGATATCATCGAATACTGGCGGAAGTGCTGCACCTCCAGCCAACGCTCTGTGTGACCGAGCCTGTCGTTGTATCTGTGTCCCTGGCAGGCGAAGCTTGGAGCTAGGTCTCCACCTCCCAGATTGATATCCATCTAACCTGTACTCGGTACTTTTATCGTGTCGTTTACTTTGCGTGAAAATGCACAACATCACTCAATTTGAGACCGCGGGTTCTAAGGCCAATACTGTCTCAAATGAAACGGCACTTGAAAGAGCAAGTCCCTGGGGCCTAGAGAATCGAGACAGCCCTATGTCGAGGGTTAGCGCGGCGATCACGAGAGAGGGGCGCATGCCAAGATCTTGTCAGCAATCAATCTCATACAGCACAGTACCTCTCTTCCACCATATCTTATCAAACTACGTACTCTCCAACACATCCGTCTTACCGCAGCTGCATCTAGCAAGTGGGCAACCCGTTACTGGTTCTGTACTTCTTTTTTCCAGTCATTTCCAGATCTTCAGGCGTCATGAAGTCTGAACCGTCAACAAGAACTTTTACTTACTTTGTTTGCCCAAGTCCCAAACACCCAACGTCTAATTAGCCAAGCAATAAACTTGGCGCCAAGGTGCAGCCGCTGTACAGTACTCAAAGATGCATATAATCGTACTATATTGTGAGTCAGTACGTGAAGATGACCAATTATTTGGAAACTGCAAGCGTTAATTCGGATATAGCTGGACTCAACACTATGAAGAGCATGTCATCCACCAGCAATCACGCTCAAGTTGATATCCGTATTTACTGCGATAATGACGACTGGGATTCATGCCAAGCTGGCACTACGAGCCTGATGAAGCTGTCTCAGAAGGACAAGAACAGGGGAGTACTGTTGAACTCCAAGAAGGGTTTCGCACAACAGCAGTACTAGGATCCAATCAATAACAAAGGCTGATCGAGAGATGAGCAAGATATAAAAGGGGTCAGCTTTCGCCTCGCCTATGGATAATAATCCGTTTCGCATACATTTATTTTCCTTTTATTCGCAATGAGTAGATTGGGAACGGATAGGTTTCGAAAGGCTATCAGAATGTTTGCTTCATAGACCTAGTAGCTCTTCTTTCGCCTGAATCGGCCTTTTCATTATTAAAGTCCCTTCAGCTAAGAGTCATCTTCTCCTGAACCTGAACATTAATTGCCCCAACATCAATCTTCGCTTTCCCTAAACGCACTTCCTCTATGTCTGGTACAGAAGAGTGCTTTTCTCCCTCGAAAATCGCGTCAATTTCCTCAAGCGTTTTGCCTTTTGTCTCGATCCAGAAGAAGGCCTTCAAATAGGATCAGCAAGGGAGGTATGGTGGAGCAGGGAAAGCTTACAATGAGGCCCACAATGACAATATCCCAGGATGCGTTGACCATGTACATCTTCCAGCCAATATTCGCCAAGCCAATTGGCATGATGAACACGAAGACAAGTCTACGGAACGTTAAATTCAGGGCAAACGCTTTCTAGGGGGCTAGAAGTGAGACTGAAAACATACGCTAAAGCATTTAAAGAAAACTGTGAGAATGCTAGTCCATTGGCACGGATCGAATAGTTCATCACCTCAGGTGGATACAGGAAGAGCAATGGTGTCCACGCAATGGAGTAAAACCCCTGGAAGAGGAACATCACCGCTACGTCGCCGTAAACAAGGCTTTGGGAAGCACCGTCCGGATTGTCGGCGTATTTCTTGGAGAGTCCTCCGATGATGAACAGACAGACGACAAGCAAACATTGAGAGAGGATGGCAGTAGGCTTGCGACCCCATTTTGCTAGCAAATGTGTGCCAGCAAGGCAACAACCCAAACACCAAACATTCAGTACAACGTTCTAAACTGTTAGTAGTCGCTCGCTCCGAAGCGTTGGTTTTGAAGTAACATACCGCTTTCAATTGATCGAGGCTGTCTGTTATACCTGCAGAATCAAGTTCTGCTCCGAGATAATAGGAAGCGATAATATTTCCCGCAATGCACGAGAAAGGACCAGCTGACATTCCAATGAGCAAGCGCTTCCTCGCCACAGGAGTCTTGATGATTTCTTTTGGACTCATAGTGCGGCCCTCTTGTTTTTCCCATTCAAGCGTATCGATAATCTCCTTGTAAACTGCAACAGAAACGGGATCAGATATATTACCATTCGAGTTAGTCTGCGCAACTACAACGCGAGCCTCTTCGAAATGGCCCTCGTGCACAAGCCAACGAGGGGATTCAGGGCTATTTGATTAGCTACTTTGAAAACAATAGATGGTAAGCATGTAAGAATAATGGGGCTTACATGAATGGTAGGATAAGGATGCAAATCACCGAGAAGATACCTTGGAAGAGTGAAGGCAGCCTCCAGGCCCAAGTCGATTGCCACTCGCCTGTACCAAGCGTGATGCCTGCCGCAATAAGAGCACCAACACTGCCATTATAATAAGTCTTTACCCCTTTCAAACTCTTACTTTTGAACTCACTAGTAGAAGTCATTGAGGAGACCAACACCCCAAGCTCGCCACCGGCTGGGAAAGGTCTCGGAAAGATACACCCCACCTGCAATACCCGACAAGGCAGTTCCGAAACCTAGAATGATACGGGCCACGACAAACATGGCTATATTCTGAGCAGCCGTCTGAAGCAGTACCCCAAGCAAAGTAATAAGAGATCCCCAGAAGATGGCCGGCCGACGACCAAGCCGATCTGATACGACGCCTGAGACCAGAGGACCAAGAATGCCACCGATAAACACAGATGCCGTGTTGAGTCCGGTCGTTGCAGCATTGAGGTTGAAATAGTCAGTGTATGAAGGCAAGATATTGAGTCCGTTCAACATTGATCCATCATATCCATTTGTCTAATAAAAGTTGGTTCGAGAATTGGCGAGGACTGGGTATAGTACTTACAGATGATTGGACAGCAGCACAGATCATGAGCAAGAAAGAGAGTATGATTGTTGACTCTGGAACCCATGCGGGCATCCATGTCCCTGTTTGGGCCTTTGTTAACATGTTAATCACTTTCTTCAAGTAGTGAAATATATCCAGAAAGACAAAACAGAACGTGGCAAGATCTACTAAATAAAAGTAGTGAGTGATTAGAAGACGACTCTTCACACTAACCTTTTGAGCTTACTGATAAGGGAAGTTATAAGATTATATATTGGAAGTGACACGATTATCTATCATGAACGTTGCATCCGCATGCAGATCGGTAAAGCTTGATAGATACCAAAGGTGGGGTTTACCCCCGTACCTTTCCCCAGTGAGGGGACGGGACGAACTGCTAGCGGTTCTAGCGGTTCTAGCAGTTCTAGGGGCGCCAGCCCCTCTTGAAGTCAAGATAAGCTCTATGCCAAGTACGGACATCGATTCACATAAATTCAAAATTAGCACCCGGAATCTGTTTGTAAGAGGTCTTGCATATTTTACTATGTCACGGCGGCCCATTATTGCAGTAGCAGGGCTAGCCTGCGAGACTTCAACATTTACCCCCTCCCGAACGCTGGCCCAGGCTTTCCATCCACTGAGAGGCGATGAGATATTTGATAAATATGCATTTATCCGCCCCGCCACCTTGTTGGGTAAAGCGGCACAATGGGAAGGTGCTTTGATAGGCCATGCAATGCCTGGTGGGGTGGTAAGACGAGCTTCATTTGAAGAACTTGCGGGCGAGATCATCGACCGACTTTCTAGAATTTGTGCGGCGGGTCCTCTTGAGTAAGTGATTGAGAGAGTGTGTTCTCTCATTGACCTCAGACTTCCAGTCAAAACCGTACAAGTTCTTTACTTGAGTGGAAAAGTGTGACTATTCATTCTAACAGATGAACATGCACTTTTGAAAAACCACGTTCAGCGAATGGAGGCTAACTTTCTATTTTTAAAGCGGGCTTTGGTATGATATACACGGCGCCATGGTTGTGGAAGGGCTTGATGATGTTGAAGCCGAGCTTCTCCATCGCATACGCAAAGTGATCGGACAAGACGTTCTTGTATCTGCGTCGATGGATCTCCACGGAAATGTGTCCAGAGAGCTTGCGCATCAAACAGATCTCATCACCTGCTACCGTACAGCGCCGCATGTCGATGTGCTTGAAACCAGAGAGCGAGCCTGTCGCAATCTCGTCGACCTCTTGACCAAATCTGACGCATTGGAAAACCGGCGGCCTATCAAAGCATGGGTCCCTGTGCCGGTGCTTCTTCCGGGAGAGCAGACCTCAACCCGTCTCGAGCCTGCAAAGCATATATATGATGCAGTTCCCCACGTTGAGGCTATAGAGGGCGTTACGGACGCTGCCATTTGGGTGGGATATGCCTGGGCTGATGAACCTCGTAATCGAGCCGCTGTGGTGGTCACTGGATGGGATAGGACTGCGGTATCTAAGGGTGCAGAGCGGCTGGCACAGATATTTTGGGATGCTCACCAAGACTTCAAATTCGTTGCACCGACTGGCTCTTTCTCAGAATGCCTCGATGCAGCGCTAGCATCTGGTGCAGAATCCCGCCCATATTTTATTTCCGACTCAGGCGATAACCCAACAGCAGGAGGCTCTGGTGATGTCTCATGGGGCCTAACACAACTGCTCGCTCGTCCGGAATTCAAAGAAGCGTCTGGCCCCACCGTTATCTACGCAAGTGTTCCTGGTCGAGACGCCATACACGCTGCCATGGAAGCGGGCGTTGGAGCCACAGTGACAGTTACGGCTGGGGCTGAAGTTGACCATATACACTCTGGCCCGCTTACTATGACGGGGCGAGTTCACTCAATCAGGAGCGGTGATAAATATGCCATCGTTGAAGTTGTGTTGCAAATTGGCAGCGTATTTGCAATTCTCACGCAGAATCCAAAGCCATACCATCATGAGCACGACTTCACAGATCTCAACTTGAAGCCCCGCTCCGCGGATATCGTGATTGTCAAAATTGGCTACTTGGAGCCGGAGCTCTATGATATGGCAAAAGGGTGGATGCTCGGTCTGACTCCTGGAGGGGTAGACCAGGATATCGAGAGACTTGGACACCATAGAATCCGTCATCCTATGTTTCCCTTCGACCGGGACTTTCAGTCTCCGCCTGATCTTAGCGGACGAATCATTTCATCGTCTAATATGGAGCTCACTGGGCCAGATGAGTAATGAGAAATGAAGATTCAAGTGTGTAAATTATATGTATCTGTTCATGGTCTCTTTGAATAAGCGCTGTGGAAACCCCGAAATGAGATGATAATATATACAAAAGGAACGCCAATTAATATTCCCTCTCGCCAAAAACAGTCCATACAGATATAAACAGCCAAGCCAACATGACTTTTTATCTTAAATGATAACGTCAGATCGATCAATATATAGCCCATTCCAACATAAATACATGCCAGTCGAGACGGACCTATTACTCCACGGGTATTTCCATAAATTCAAGCATCTCCACCAATGTAGGATTAACCAAGACGCAGCGACGCTCTTCCTTTGTTGAACTTTCAACAAACTTCTGGTCACCTGCTACTCCATTTACATGACTCCGATCCACAGCCGAAAGAAAAACTCTGGCCATGCTATTCCCCCTAAAAGTATCGACAAGCTGTTGCATCTTATCCCGAAGCATCTTGTCCTTGACTAGATGATACCGTTCGAAGGAGTCCAAGATGACAAGAAATGGATCAGTGATCAGCTCTACCAAATCGCCTACTATCAACAAACTTGCCCTAATAACTTTCAAATTCTGCTGACCCAGGACAGAAAGTCGGGCTTTGACAAGAGGACTATCACGTTCTCGGCCAATCCTCGACTTGGTTAACGCAGGGAGCTTTTCCATAAGCTGGTGTACTAGGGATGAAATAATTTTGGCCATGATTCGTCTCGGCGTCTCGACGTCGTCTAGCCATGCTTCCCCTTTGAGTATCGAGTAGCCGATAGTCTGGACCTTCGAGTATTTGCCGGCTGCCATAAGTCCAGCGGCAACTGAGAGGCATTTCCTCGTACTGGGTGCTTCCTTGATCCATCCAATCCTAGGATCTGTCGACTTCAGCCATGCCCCGAGACTTTCAACTGCGGCGTTGATTATGGAACAGACTTCCTGCTGGCCATGTGTAAACTCAAGCCCGGAGCATGAGTTTTTCGAAACCAGCATCTTGTAGCAGTCCAATATCGTAGCAACTAGGAGCGACGGAGGTGGTGTTACGGTCCGTGGAGGAGGGATAGGCGAATAGGCTGGTGGTTGTGGACTAGTTGCTCGACTCTGACTCTGACTTTGTATCGCAGCTTGCATTGTCATCAGCGCCTTGGCTATAAGCGGGTTCTGCTCTTGCATTATAGACAATATATGCCCGACATCTGCATGAAGCGGCTGGATGCTTTTGTCCACGTGCACTTGGACGCCGGAAAAACCTGCCTCCAGTTGCGATGGGATCTTGGTTTGCACACTTGCGTATATCTCGCTAGCAAACATCAGTTGTAGTTCATTCAGATGCGGTTCTGGGAAATCAATCGAAAGCAGACTTACAATTGTATAAGCCGATCTATCGCCCGCATATTACTTTCAATACTACACCTCAACTCCTTAGCTTTCGTCGAAGTAACAGCCGCCCATTCTAACTTCCCCGCAACCGCCCTAAACCGCCGCGTCGAACCTTTGCCAAGATTCAACCCATACTTCTTCTCTATCATATCCAAGAAATCCTCCACTCTCGTTCTCAATATATCAACCTGTTCTTTCAGCTGAACCGCACCTTCCAGTATAGCTTGTCAAGCGTGCATTTCAGGTTGCCTAGGAATAGCGTGATATCTCTGTATTCGCTGGATGCGCCGAAAGTGTCGTCGAGGGCTTTGCATATCTTCACGATGACTGATATTGCTGTCGCAATATCGCCAGCAGACCAGCCGAATGACATTACTTTCTGGTCCAGGTGAGTGAGTTGAAGTTACGAAAGTTGAGAGATATTCCTAGCAGATGAGACTCGGAAGAGGGTGAAATAATATAGGCTTTACCAGCAAAGGCGGCTGTGCGTGCATGACGCATCTGCAGGCATTCATAGCCGCTCATAGCCACAACACGTGATTTGCTTGATCAGGCAGCTACCCAAGGTATAGGTAGTTAGTTGTCTTGCCGATGCATGCAGGTTTGCAAAGATCATTAGGAGAGCTGTAGAGTTTATTAAAATCCCACCTCAGATGTAAGGTCTTCCTTTATATGTCTATTCAGTTGGCCATTTAGTACTTCGGCTAGATTTCAATCTCAATGCATTTGTCTGTATGTAATTTTCTCTCTTCCAATTCCATATGAGACTATTGATAGGGTATATGGCTAAATAACTTTGAAGGTGTGTTAATCAATGAAATGTATGAAAGCCTCGTAATATTCCTCCTCGTCTGAATATCCTTAGTCAGTATCTGAGTCAAGAATTGCATCCCTCCTGTCCCCAACTTCATAAGCCCGCTCGTCCTCCCCCAAATCCCGTATACTATCAATATATTGGATAAACTCATCACGCCGAACCACCACATTCTCAAAGTGCTCGCTCAGCACTTCGATCACATCGTCATCGTCATCGTCACCGCCTTCGCTGTTCTTCTTTGTCTCGTGATCATACCGAGCGAGTGTGAGAGCAAGACTAAAGGCTTCGGAAAAGTTAGCAACTGCTTTTAGGATGGCTCTGCTCAGCTGCTGGAACAAACCAAAGGAATCTTTGACGTACCATTTCTAATCTCTCTTCCACTCCACTTCATCTTCCGCACTGTCTTATCGGTACTGAGGAATCTTTGCGCTTTGAGCGCTATTCTGATTTCTGAGTTTTCCTTCTTGACCTTTTCTAAGAATATCTCCCATAGATGTCCAGATCTTGCCTTGCTAAAGTTTGGGAAGTGGATGGCGCTGTGGATACGACTACGGAACGCGTCGTCTATGGCGCCAGGACGGTTAGTTGTCTGTAAGAAATGTGTCAGAAATCCTCAATCAAGTCTTTAACTTTGGCATGTAGACCTACTAGAAAAAGAAGGCCACCGTAGTATTCCATGCTGCGAAGGAACACTGAAGTTTGTCAGTCATAGTAATCCGACAAACCTATATATCTGTCCAGACTTACGGGAAACTAAGCTGTTTCGACTGGCTTCAGAACTTTTACGTTTCTCGAGAAACACATCGGCCTCGTCAATCAGAAGAACTGCACCCCAATGCGTGGCGACCTCGAACCATTTTGTCATTTGTGCTTCTAGCCTTTCTTCTTGCAGACCTAGATCAGCGACTGTGAGTGACAAAAGAGGCCTACTGGCGTATTGAGCAATTGCCTCTAGAGTTCGTGTCAGAATCGTGCATCGTATCAAGAGGCACATTACAAGCTTACCGACAGTATAAGTCTTTCCGGTTCCAGGAGGGCCTTGCTACAGATTAGCGCAAGCCTTAGTAACCTAATCAACTGGTACTTGCCATGAAAGAGGAATATTTGGCCCTCCCCTTTTCCTTTGATGAAATCCACATGTGATTGTGACTAGGTAGTTTTCGTGGACAGTGCTTTGAGATACGCAACATCTGTCTTCTCGAGAATCAAATTCTCTATTGCACCTTCGCCTTTTGGGGGATACTTGATAGTCTGAAGTTTACTTGCGTCGAATGCCATCCATAACTTAGTCTTGAGAGAAAACCCGCGAATGTCTGCAGCAAGTAGCAGTAGCTGATGCTTCGTCAGTTCCTGTCTCTTCGCTGGCTCTATGTCATTGTAATTTTCCCAAAGAGGCCCTCCACCAAAAGGCTCAGGCTCTCCCTGTTGGCACCCTTGCTCTTCGTTTTCAGCGTCAGTATCTTCATCGTCCTCCGGAATGTGCTTTGATGCTTTCCGCCCATAATAATCGAATTCATCTTGGCGAGCAGGCCGTGCTTCTTATATGACGCCGGATCAAGTACAACATCCCCTTCATACTATATCAATATACGTTAGATGCCAGCAGTTAAATCAGAGATGGGGACGGCAGCTACATCAAAGATCCATTTTGAAGGTTCCTGCCATGGTTGTGTTTTCTCTAGCTTGGCGACTGCAATCCCGTTGTAATTTAAGTGCATCGGAAGAGTCTTGTGCAAATTGTAAACCATTTCCCCTCGTTTTTCCAATTCTTGCCGCCTTCCAGTGCCATATAGTTTGTCGTAAATCTCGCAAGGAACTATACTCAGAGCACTTATTTCTCGCTCACCAAAAAACTTGTCGATGTGGAATCTCCGGCCCCGGCGAAAAAGTCTCTTGTCGTCAAATATCAAGGACCAAACCTTGATATGCCACTTATCAACTTTTGGTCCCTGTGGCCTGGGGAAATAGAATTGGGGTCTTTAACTCTCTTTCTCTTTTCTCTCTTCCACAGACATGACCACGAAAACTCTCCACTTGAGACCGACCTTGATGTATACATCTGTCCCCGGTTTGAATAGAAACCAGAGCATCGAATACGTAATCATCGGTATAGCCAACTGTTGTTTTGCTGCTCCAGCCTCTACTTCTTTGGCATAGATTGGGCGAAGATAACTCAGCAGAACGCCAAGAACATGGGCCTTCTCTTTGTCTCTAATTTAACTGCTTCGTCGATCAATCCCGACAGACCATCTGTTTCGTACGCGATTTTGGCATCATTTAGCTCTGAAATGAAGTGCATGAGCATTGGATGCGGATATGCGATTAGTATCGTGTCACCGTTCAGATTCTGACTAGGGTAGTACTGCACAATTCTGCGCAGCTCGTTCGCCAGGTGTTTGGAATGGATGTGCAGGGTCGAATTTTGAACGGAATCTGGTATAAAGTCCCCATCCACTCCAAATTTGGCGCTAGATTTTCGACTCTTCAACGTGTACGGCCTATATTTATCACTTTCTCGAGAACCTTCTTTTCCGTTCTTGCCTATCACGGTGAACACCACTTCGAGCAGGGATGTTGGTTTCACCTGGTGGAGGTCATGGAAATATATCCAAATATAAAAAGTGCCACGTAGCAGATTCGAATGTCACGAGTGTTGCTGCGCTCTAACATTTGTAGGTTTGGGGGTTGTTGAAGCATGGGTACATGGTACCTCATGGTTCGAGACATGGCTTAACGATGGGCTGCGGATAATGAAAAACATAACATAAACCTGTAGAGTAGGTTAACGCGTGGAGGATGGAACCACTTGGACGAAAAGTGTTCATGAACTGTCAGAAGATACATTAATATATTTTCGAACTTCTCATTTGCGCCTGGGTATATCCCTTTTTGTGACCAACGCCGTGAACATCCAAATCAGTTCAAACATATACGCCAATAACCGCCTATCTACGCACATGCTACAACCACCAAAACCACATGAGCATCCGAGAAACCTACGCGGTCTCAAGGGACTCAGAAGTTGCGCCCCTATCGGCACTCTTCTTCGCCGGCGAGTCCAGATCCTCGAATTCCTTCCTCGCAATATAGCAGTTCTCCATCGCGGCGTTAAATCTTTCCTCCCCAGGTGGAAGCACAACGCCCAAGTATGTATTTGTAGTAAATTTGACAATGAACATGCAGAAATTTGGCATCTTCAGTTCAAAAACGCTAAACTGTTCCGCGCTCTTAGGCGTACCTGTATATCTGCTTGTGCTCTGCTTGAAATTCTTGATGATGTTCGAAAGGCGCTCGTTTCGATCGTAGGTGGGGTTTTGTGCGGGGTTGTCTTTGTCGCCCGTGAATATTTCTTTGGAGCACCAGCTAGAGACGACGAGGAAGGAGGAACGCTCGAATAGGAGGACTTCTTCTGCCATTATCATCTTTCCTAAGCTACCCAGGTGTTTCTCAATTTGATCAAGGTTCGGGACTAGATCGTGGATTATTTCCGCCCAGGCTTTGTAGAGGGATTGATCCCAAATCGAGGTTGCAAACGGAGTCGGGTCGAAGGTAGCGGACTTGGATCGGACGATGGAGACACGGTGATTGTACAAATCTTCTCTCTGCACTGGGGGGATAAGATCCATCTTATGTATCAGGAGGTATACGCTGGCTGTAGGGGAGAATTGGGCGAGGGCTTGAACGATAGAGCGGTAAGTAAGGAGATCTCGGTCGAAATCGCGCGATTCGATATCGAAGACATAAATAAGGACCCCGACATTCGAAAAGACATGCTGCCGTTGTTGATTTAGGTAGTTTTCCATGAAGGCATCTTGTCTTTAGACGTGTTAGCTTCGCAAGTAGACATTGGCAGATCCGCGAGAAGGCTGCTTCGGAGCTCCAAGCTGCGCAGATTGAGAGTAACGAGAAGGCTGTACTGACCCACCGCAGTCCCATAAATTGAGCGTCAGGTTGCCCAGAAACTTGACATGGCTCAGATCAACATCAATTGTAGCTCCTAACCGTCTGGTGTCCTTTGCGACGTAGTTGCTGAAGATAATGCTGCGCATGGAGCTCTTGCCGGAGCCTGATTTGCCCATTAACAGGACCTTTTTCTTCTTCTGCTTGCGGGGCTCGGAAGCTGGTGAGGCTACCGGCTCATCTTGAATGGAGAGGTTGTTCAAGTTATCCATGTTGGGGGTGATGGTGCTGTTGGTGGGCGCTGTTCAGAGTTCGAGGCAAACGGGAGCTTTAGCTGAAGCTGAGAAAAAGGCGGGGGAAAATCGGGTTAGGGCGGCATTGACATATCCTTAAAGCGCCAACGGAGACCTGCCACGCCCATGGCTTAGGTCTGGCCATGCTTGAATTCTTTCACCTCGCAAATAGCTATATATATTTTAATGTCTTTTATTTCTTTTACTTCGTAATAGTCGGAATCAATCGATATCAGCGTGTGGTTGGCTTACGTACAAACACAGACATTCCATCCACTTGGCTTGATCATTCATTTTCATTATACCAACGGCAGATATTAAACCGTCCTTGAGCTTGTCTTGTCCATGAAGCTTTGGCAATTCGATTTAATGACTTCGAAAGTGCAAAATTATAAGAGTTGCTGTATACACGTCGCTTGCAAAGCTGTATCTCCTTATTCGAACTTTTATGGGCCTAGTAGAAGCTTTATTCAGTGTCTATCAGTTCGCAACAAGATGTTGCTCGAAATATCGCTGTGAAAAGAGCGTTGTCGTTTCAGGAGTAATATAGTGGAAAGGATAGTGGTGCGCAGATACTTACAAACAGTCTTCCCACTAATGACGACAAGCTAGCATATAATCTTCTGCTTTCAAACTCGACATAATCACGAAGAGTCTGTCTAGACAACACAGCAAGCAGCCAGCAATCCACGCAAGTACAGTATCTACTATGTAGGAGGCATATATTCCCGATGTAGTTATCCAATGTACTGCACGCTGTGATACATGTTGGAGATGAAATGATGATGGGATGGAGCTTGGCCTGGATCAAGAGGACGGGAGGGGCACCTGTTCAAAGTTTTCTTCTGACGGAAATACAAGTTGTTCTGCTACCTGTGCAAAATGCAGAGCACTACTCATGCCAGCCCGAATAGTTCGAAGAGACCTTTGGCTAAGCAATAACAAATCTTAATTGTCTTTCTATACAATAAGGATCTATTTGTCTATCTACATGCCATTCTGCGCTTTAAACTTATCCCAACTCTCATTCAGTGTCGCGAAGATAAGCGCAGCAAGCATCTGCGTTTCCATGGTGGAATTTTGTGGAAGCTATCACATCTCATTAGCACCTATCCTATCTTACGCCCGCCAGTCGTACAAGGAGAATACATACCTTATCTGGATGACACTTCCCAATGGCCTTCATGTAATTAATTTTCACCTTGTTGTTTTGCACCAGCTCATGCATACCCACCTTCTTCCACGCACTACCCTCCCACATCACATTATCCAGACTCCCGAGTAACGCACGCAGATTATCCCTCTTGCCATCTCGCCACATGGAGATCTTGGCTTCGACTTGATCGGCGAGTGCGAATTTCTCGTCGTCGGCTTTTTCGGCGTCGATATTCGCTTTGCGGAGACGGTCAACGGCTGCGCTATTGGTGTTGGTGTTGAGATCTTGCATGGCGGATTTGGCCGGAGGACGAGGTTGTGGTTTTGGAGTCGCGGGTTTAGGGGGTTTGGGAGCGAGGGCTTTCTCGCATCTTGTACGGCCTTGAATAGCTGTACTGCCACCTACGCCATTTTCCACGCATAACTTCCACACCTCGCCCGCATCCCTCCACTTTTCCATCTGCTCTAGGGCCTCTGCTTTCCTCATGAGCGCTTTCCCGAAAAACTCTCTCATTTCTTTTTTCTCGCTGCCTATATCAATGACCTCGGAGTGGCCTTGCGCGGGGCCGATGAGCGCGAGTGCTGTATCAGCATCTGAGACGGCGGATTTCGGGATGCCGGTTTTGAGGGAGGTGAGTGCCCGGTTGCAGAGGAGGATTATGGTTATGGGGTGCGAAGTGGGAAGGGACATTAGGGAGGCACTGTAGGATTGGTGGGCCGAAGCGTAGTCACCACGTTTGAAGTGCGTGGTGCCTGCTTGGCGGTGCTCGTGGGACTTTGCTAGTGCGGTGGGAGATACGGATGGGATGTTGCGGGGTGGTGCTTTTGGGCGCGTTTGAATTGGAGTAGATGGTTTGAAAGGGATAGGTGTTGTGCGTGGTATTGGCCTAGATGGAGCTTGTCTCGACTGTAATGAGGGACCGGATGAGAACAGCAGGTCGGGCTCAGGCGTTGGTTGTGATGGTTGTGGGGTGGTTTTCTTCCGCCGTGCAGGACTGACATAGGCCTGGGCAGATTGCTCTTCTACAGCTTGTTTGTTAATTCGTGAACGTGGATCAGGAGAAGCCGTCTGTTGCCATCTAGGTGTCGCCACTACTCTCTCTGGAGGCCTTGAGGGAAGAGCAGGAGAGTGATCACGTGATGAACTGGAGCTCGAGGGCGGGAAGCGAGGTTCAGGGGCTTTTGCTTTCCTTGGCGGTAGACGAGAACCAGATTCCAGCATAAGAGCCTCATCTGTAGCTGTAGCATCAACAGGGGCCGGTTTCTCACGTCGAGGTCGTCCCTCTGCTGTTGCTTTCCGCTCTTCTTGTTCTCTCTCAGCTGCCTCACGCATCCATTTTGGTTGGCTAGGATCTCCATCTTGCTGAAAGTCGGCAACTGCTTTCTGTACCTTTTTCTGCGATGTCTTCCATAGAGAATTTGCAGTCTTAAATAAATTGCTGCCAACAGCAGCGGCGGTTTTAGAAAGATCCATTTCGCTGTTTGGTGATGGATTATCCTCTCTTCTCGGTTGTGAACGATCGCGCCCCTCTTCGCGCATCCACGTTGGATTATTATCTCGCCTAGGTCTATCTCGAGATACGTCTCCATTTGATGGCCCGTTGTTCCTACTTGGATCTCTGCTCACTTGTTTTTGTTTGGCCTGACGATGGGCATCATTCAAAATCCACCCCACCGCAGCTTGGATATCAAGACCAGATCCACTTTCTGTCAAAGCTCGCCGCGATTGCTCTGCTGAGAACCCCATATCAACGAGCTCTGCTACAGCCTTATCCCAGGGATCATCAGATTCAACTTGCGGTTCCGGCTCGGCTGCAACTTCTTTCATCGCGGGACTGGGCCGCCTCACTTCCTCTACAGGTTTCCCTAAATCGCCTAGAAAATCATCGTCGTCTGTTGTTGCTATCGGGGGAGGCTTGGGAGGTTTCATTTGCCCTAATCCGAATGGGTCATCATCATCTCCGAATGTATCACCCCCCAGAGAACCAGAAGGCTGCTCCCAAGCCTGCGGTTGACTCAAATCAACCGTGTTGCGC
The DNA here is from genome assembly GCF_007821495.1 of Lachnellula hyalina. Lineage (NCBI taxonomy): Eukaryota > Fungi > Ascomycota > Leotiomycetes > Helotiales > Lachnaceae > Lachnellula > Lachnellula hyalina. The sequence goes on from NW_022157173.1 coordinate 66,998, forward strand.
CCAAAACCAGGTGTATTCGTTCCGCTACTAGGTATAGAGGGAGGTGGGTAGAAGCTCGCATTGTCGACTTTCGTATCCGCGTTGAAGGCAGCAAATAGATCATCGTCTGCGCTATTCGCAAAATTACTCCCACTTTTGGCTAGGGGTGCAGGTCGAGCAAAGTTCGTTGGTAAGGGAATGGTCGCTGGAGTGGCGCTCTGCGACGTTATTGATGGTGTTGAAGTTGTACTCCTCTTTCCCAAACCATCCCAAGCTTGCGAGCTGCCAAATTGTGCTTCATATTGTCTCTTTTTCTCCTCATCTTGCTTCCTCTTGTCTGCCAGCAGTTTCGCCTGTTGTTCTTGTAGCGATAAGGTGTTTGATTTGGAGGAGCCAAATGATACGAGATTGGAGAAGCTGTCTTGAGTCACAGATTTAGGAGCCACAAATGCAGACGATTTAGGGGCACCCGAAGCTGGGTTTGGAAGGGGAGTAGTTCGTCCAGATAGCTGGGGTGGTGGTGTAGGCCGCAAGGTGGGATAATAGTTTCCCGTGCCTGGAGGTGCTTTGGTGGTATTTGAACTGGAGCTGGCAGACCACTCCAGACCGTTTAAATCATCCATCGTAAAAGGGCAGGTATAATCGATTTGAACATTTGGTTATCGAGGAATGTGTCATAAAGTCATTGGGCGTCGTGGGGGTTTGGATTGTAGGATTCCTTGAACTCGTGTGCTTGCTCCTCGACGTTGTGCTGGCCAATATATTTTGACGCGGTCCTCCCGATTCGGCTGCCGTATTCTGCCATATTTTGTAGTTTTGGCGCGCGGCTCTCCCTCCAACACGCGGTCTTAGCGATTCCTTCCCCTTTTCACGTGTCAACTCTCATGTTACTATCTACCGTACGTCTTTCGCATGATGCGATAGGTTGGAGAGGCATATGTACCCCTTCGAAGTATGCACTAACTGGTAAAGTCTTAGAGGATCTTATATCAACTGCCGTTGAATAATATTGCGTGCCTTGGAGAACCTAGAGTGGCAGGCGAGCAAATGGATCTGCCGGTATGGATGTGTCCATGATATTAGTTGATATGGAAGCAAACCAATGCGTTATTTGCCATCATGCAATATAGCCACCGCATACAGGAGCTGGCGCTGGGTAGGTATTCCTCCTAAGCTTCCTAGCTACCCAGCTTCCTCTGCCTCCTTTCTAACTTAAAAGAGGATGTTCAATTTCTAGATTTCCATCATATCCACCAGCCTCAGTAGAGTATGAGTACTTTGTACCTACTTTGTAACTTATATGACTCGGACGCCGGGCGTGGGCTTGCTTGATATGGCTTGAAGCTGGATGCTCGCATGGCTGGCTGATCTTCCAGCCCAATATACATGGTCGGTGTCGGTATGGGGACCGTGAAGAGAGGCATAGTAACTAGTGAAGATCAGAGAAGGGATAGATTGCCGCCTCGTTCAATACAGTAGCAATACTAGTACCGGCAGAACAAATAGCGCACCTTGCTCCTTCCCGGTCCTTGGCATTTTGCCTCTTCCTTCTGCAAGTTTTGATGCCGAGTGCTTACAGCTCTTCTTTCACCTACTTCACCCATATACTCTCGATAGCAGAGTTGCAACCAGCCTACTCCTTTACCATTAATTCCGCGAACTCCGCAAGGCCCCCAATCCCAACCTAGGGCATACGGCAGACTTGGCCGGCGCCGCGTTCGCCTCACCCAGTAAACAGAAGGTCCTCTACCCATGATCGGCAAGGATTGTGCGTGGAGTGATTCTGTACCTGCATATCGGGTTTGCCCGTTGGACTCCGTGCAGCCAAACCTTGTTCAATAGTACAATGATACTCGAAACTTCGTAACAATGGGGACATGGCATCGCATCCATCGCCGTCTGTCTACTGTAAAAGCACTGCAGCTGCTGATCCCTAGACCATTCCAGTCAGACGTCTGTTGAGAGGTGGGACTTGAAATTTATATTCTGATATTCCACAGTTTCGGGCGGGGCCGCGGAAGACAGTCTTTTGGACCCGAAGCTGTCGAGGGGTGATTGTGATAGGTGATAGGGGAGCGTGCGCAGGGGAACCGGACTTCGATTGCCAGGCGATTAACTTCCCGGGTGGTCAAAGGTCAAAGGAGCTACCGTACCGTCGTACCCTGGCCCTGGTTCTGGAAGCAATCCCTGAAGATGTCAAGTAAGTCGGGTCCCAAGTTTGGGTCCAGCATCCAAACAAATGTCCATGCCATGCATGGGATTGGGATGGGGTCCCACTGTCCCAGACCCATTGCCAGTCCGAGACCCAGTACCTTGTACCGTAGTGGTTTGTTGGAGTGAACGGTATCCGGGGGTTAGGGGGTGGTGCATCAGTTCATCGCAAGGTTGAAGGTTGAAGGTTGAAGGTTGAAGGTTCCAAGCAGCTGGCCGTCCAACCAATGCAACCAAAGAGGCAGCCAGCCAGCCGCAATCACTGGAGAAAGTGGAGTGAAATAATTACTCAGGTGGCAGGTAGCAGGGAGGGTTTTGGAGAGCTAGAGCTCCACCGGGTGCACTTACCCTCTAGCCTAAGATCATAACTACCTACCGTAGGCAAAGAACCTTGGCAATTAATTATATTACTTACTTAAGACCACCAGGACCTTACCGGCGCATTCACAACCTTTGTCTATAGCTAGGTCCCTCTGATTGAATTCTGTACCTACTTGTACCTACTTGTACCTACTTGTACCTCTACCTCCTCTACCTACTTACCTCCTACCTCCTACCTCCTTCTAACTCTTCACGACTAGTTACAACATTGCCGCGCTAGAACCTGTAGATACAACTGAACACAGCATATAGATATTCTGCACCAGCCATCACCCCTCTTGTCTACCGGTAGCTACAGCATCTTGACAGCACATCCGACTTGATGGGACCGTTGATCTCCTTGCTCTGAGACGTTGCCATAAGCCCCGTCGCTCCCTATTCTACGAGCCAACAGTGCAGTGCAGCTAATCAACATTCTGCGCCAATCGTCAATCGCCTGCCAGCCAGCCAATACAATAACTTCGCCCACCACGACAGCAACAGCAAGATCCACAACACAACATGGGTATCTTCTCACGCAAAGACAAGTCCAACTCTGTAGCATCTGGCAGCACCCGCCAGGCCTCCAGCGTAGGCGACATTAAATCCCAATCTTCACAAAGCTCCCTCAAATCCCCCATCACGCCCGCATACTCCACCAGAATGTCCTTCCCCAAGATTGCCCTGCCGAAGGCTCCTGATGCACATGTCGACCCCGCGGGATATCTACGAAGCATTGGCGCGGTGCGAGAGAGATGCTCGGTTATGCTGGAGAAGGCGCAGAAGAATAACTTGAATCATTTTGACGTGGATATGAGCATGTTCGATGCCACAACAAAATTCGTCGTTTCAATTATCAAGGTAAATAAATATTTACTCCTCATTTCGCGACATCCATCGATTGAGCAGTTTTAACATGGGGTCCCCAACAACAGCGCGACTTTGCACCCGATTATGCGAGCATCCCTCCACATGGCCGATGGCAACATTTCAATGTCGGTGGCCGAGACCGTATCGCAGAGCTCTTGAAGACCTGGCCGAAGAACGTCGATCAATCCGAGCGATGCCGCAGACTGCTTGACCTCTTCCTCGTCTCCGTCCTACTCGATGCAGGCGCTGGCACATCGTGGTCGTACAAGAGCGTTGAGAATGGCAAGGTTTACAAGCGAAGTGAAGGCCTGGCCATTGCGAGCTTGGAAATGTTCAAGAGTGGCGCCTTCAGCAGCGACAAGAGCCAGCCCCATCAAGTGGACAGCGAGGGATTGCAGACTTTGACAGTGGGGGTAATGAGAGGTGGATTACAAGTTTCCGATTCAAACCCAATTGCTGGATTAGATGGTCGAACAGACCTTCTCATCAAGCTCTCCGAGGCATTGAAGAACCATACTTATTTCGGAGCTGATGGTAGACCTGGAAACATGCTAGGTACGCCTATTTTTTGCTCTCAACTTCCGAATTGTCACTAACGCGGCATTCAGACTATCTCATCTCTCACCCCACAACCCAAGCCTCCTCCGTCCCCATCATTGTCCTCCCAACCCTCTGGTCGGTCCTCATGGATGGCCTCGCACCAATATGGCCCTCCTCCCGGACAGCAATCGATGGTACTCCTCTCGGCGATGCTTGGCCGCTTTCCTCCATGCCCACATCTCCAACATCGCAGCCCTGGGAGACAATCGTGCCATTCCACAAGCTCACTCAATGGCTCTGCTACTCCCTGATGCAACCCATGTCAAAGCTCATGAATATCCACTTCGCAGGTGCCGAGCTCATGACCGGCCTCCCAGAGTACAGAAACGGCGGACTATTCATCGATACTGGTGTCTTGAATCTAAAGCCCAAGGAAGAGAAGCGGGGGATTCAGCAATTCAGAGCAAACAATGCAAAAGAGGGGACAGTTGATATGGAAGTTGTACCCATGTTCTCTCCAGATGATGATGTGATTATTGAGTGGCGGGCTGTTACTGTGGGCTTTTTGGACTTGTTACTCGAGAAGGTGAATGAAAAGCTGGGCTTGCAGGATGTCAATCAGTTGAGCTTGCCGCAGATGTTAGAGGCTGGCAGTTGGAAGGTAAGCAATCCTCTCCTAGCAATTTCCGCAAATGAATATTGACATGTGACAAATAGGGAGGCAGAGAAATGGCCGAAATATCGAGACCAAATACGCAGTGCCCGCCAATCGCCATCCTGTCCGATGGCACGGTCTTCTAAACAAACCTTCTTTCGCACGTATAGAATATGACGAAGGATAGTGGCACGATATAATGAGCTTTGTTAGAGTGGAGGAAAAAAGATTTTGTACTTTGTGCCACTTATGTTGGGCTGGGGTCTCCTCACAAAGCCAACAATTGCAGAATTTGGAGGATAAATGGGAAAAACCAGTAGATACCCTGTCGATGAGAAGAATTAAATGAACATGCTACCCTAGCCTAGTTGGCATTTCTTCTTGGCATTAATAATTTCTATGGTCGATAAAATGTCTTACTAGTGTGGTGTTTACTTCACGCTCAAGGATTATACAACCCACCTTCAGCCGTGGGGCTAGTATTGTTGATCGAACTAATTTGGCTCACGAATCGCCGATTTATCATAAAATGGAGCTACTAGCTGTATCACATAATAAACCGTTTTGGGTCTAGTCCTTCTCCTTTCCTTTCTCATCAATAGTAATGAACAAAGGGAAGTATTCTTTCACGACATGATGACCTTGTCTGTTATACCAGGCTTCAAGTGAATATATTGAATTTGACTGGTAAGTATTATAGGAGAGTAGTTCTATTTCGCTGTTCAGCTCAGGCTCTTGTTGCTATGCTCTGCTTCTGGATATGGTTTCTTAGTCTTCATATCTGTATTGCCTAGTTTTTGTTGTAGATTTTCTTTGTTATACCAAAGCTCTTGATGCATCCGGCGAGTATAGCATGGTTCGTATTATACAAAGCGTTCTTTGACGCCGAATTTACTCAACCGTGAAAAGACTCTATGGAAAGTTTCCTGTTTTTGGGAAGTCAAAAATTACAAACCAATAGTGCAAGCGATATATATGAATTCCCAAATAAGATTATACTAATCGGTCAAAACATGTTGGATCCTGCCGAAGATCCCACCAAGAGGCTAGAAACCAATCCAGAGACGGTGGAGGGTGAGATTAAAAATCTCAATGGCGGCCCCCCACATTCAGAACCAGGTCGGTCAGCCTGGTTCAAAACAACAGCCCCGATTTCACTACGCCATGCGCGCCCCGGTGCATTTCAAGCAGGGCTTAGAGCCTCGGATAGTGACATGCTAGCAGTACATGAGGAAATCCGCAAGCAAATCGTCAAGTCTGGCGTTTTACTCGTCTTCCTTGACGGACCTCAAGGAAAAGCACCGTACAGGATAGCGCAGGAGCAGATTGTGAAGGCGCTGCAGTCGGTTCCGTATACACATGAAACGAATATCAGCCCGGTGCCGGAAAAATGGTTGCGTCAATGGGCACGAGTATGGATTCAAGATGCGTGGTCGAAATCCAAAGATTTACGCCAGAAGCCAGTGGTAGCTAAAGGTCTTCCCAATACGCTTTCGGGCATGACTTTTCACCTCAACGTGTTGAATCCTGATGGTGCTCCTGCAATTGACAATATTATTGCAGAAGCTGAGATTGTTGCAACACGCTGTGTGCCCCCAAACCTCGATATATTGGCTACGAGGAATTATCTCCTCGCCCTGTTCCTCAAGGAATTCGAGATCGAGTTCCACAACAAAGATAACCTAATTTCTAACCTACCCATTTTCCAGGACAAGTCATTTAACGGTAAGCACGGCACGCTATCCTTCAAAACAACCTACCAAACCGTCAAAGAAATCACGCGTCAGCCTACTTTCGAAGCCGCACTAACACAGCTCTTTGGCACCCGTCAAAGCAGTACCCTTACCTTTTACTTCGCGCTTGAATCACCAAGCCAGGAAAAAGCGCGTGTGGGGCGAGAATTGGCAACTCGACGATCGAAAGAAGCCCAGCTGAGAAGAGAAGGCAAAAAGCCTCTCCCGTCGCCCCCGCTTCAGACCGTTAGACCCTCCGTCGACAATAGCATCCCCGAAGAAAAGAATAGAGGTCATATATCTCTCACCGATCCCACGAGAGTCTTCTCGGCCATTCGTTCCCCCAGGACCGAGGAACCCAGAAATAGCAAGTTGAATTCGCCGGGAGACCTTGATCCTGATGTTCATCTTAGAAACTCGAAGTGGAGCTCGAGCACGCAGAAGAGCAGTAGTCAGGGTTCGGGTATCAAGGCGAGGATGTCGAAGGTGGTGGGGAAGACCAGGGAGACGCTTGCGTCTAGACTTGGTGGGGGTAGGTGGAGTCTCGAGCATCCGTCGAGTCCAAATTTCAATGCCAAGAACAAGGTGGTGAAGACCAAGAAAGAGAGGGAGATGGAGAAGCTTTCGAGTAAGTTGATTCTTGTTGTGTGTTCCCATCCCGTTTGAGAAAGCTACCTTTCCAAGATGGTGCAATGGAAATGCTAATCACGGAATAGTGGGTAAACCAACAGCATGGCAAACAAACCCGTACAGGGGAAGTACATTGCCTGTAGCACCCGAGGAAACGAAAGTCAAGAGACTCGACGCACTTATCGCTACTAAATACACGGTTGATGAAACTAGATCTTTCGTCCGCGGTATTAGAGATGAAGAAGTAACAGAGCCCGAGGTGACGCAGAAATTGGAGCAAGAGCAGACCCTTTCGGAGTTGAGTCTTGCGAAGGAGGAAGCTGAGATTGGGCCGCTTGACGAGGATGTAGATGATATGCCGCAGGAAGAGGATTTTTTGGTTGCTGAGTATGTTCCCACTTACTCCTGAGCCCCTTTGTGATTTATTAATTGCTGACTGGTGTTGATTGGAAAAGACTCCATCGTCTTCAGGACTCGGATGAATTAATGCAACTCCGTGATCCCACAGAACCAGAAGGGAACACCCTCCGCTGGAACGCCTGCTGTGAGCTCTTCCAACTCGATCCGAACACCATCGGCCCCAATGAACTTATCCCTATCGCCGGTCTCAAAAATAAAGTCTACCAATACCAAGCATTCGGCGTATACTGGCAAATGATCCAAAGCCGCGAAATCGGCGGCGGGTTCGTGGCTGATGAGATGGGACTGGGGAAAACGCTGTCATTCCTGTCTTATATCGTCGTAGAGCGCCAATTAGCGTGGCTATGGAGCGACATTGCACGCTCTAGAAAGGATGCCGATGGAAGGCATTTTTCGGAGTACTTACAAGATGACGAGCATAATATTTGTCCCAGCATACGATCTCGGCGCGGCTGGATTGCGTGTCCTTGTGTCGCGAGTAGTATTACTGCAAACATGAAGCCGAAGCCTGGCATCAGACTTGCTGTCGTCCCGCCTGGTTTAGTGCTGCAATGGCGTGAGCAGTGGAATGAGCATGTTGATGTTACGGAAGATAAACTTCAGATGCGTCTCGCTGTCGCTCATCCTCCGGCCTTTACACAAGATGGACGCTTCGACATTGTGGATGCGCGGCATGCGAAAAACATTGCTGAAATCAAAGCTCGCCCGAAATTTCCCTGGAAGAGCATCTCTGGGCTAGAACAAGCCCCTGGACCACCGTTAAGTGGACCCGATGTGCCGAACTTTGGATCAGAGAGAATGCTTCTGCTTACGACGGCGCACCAGTATAAGAACTGGGTGAAAAAGGCATTCGATTATGATGGTGTTAAGCATCAGCTGGAAAAGAGTGGCAGTGGTATGGTCGAGTTTTATAAAGGAAAACGACATGGGATTGTGGTGGGTATTGCCATGAGTGATGAGTGTCATGAGGACTTCCAGAAAAACAAAGGACGGGCTGCCGTGCTCGCTGAATTGGAGGGTCAGGATGCCCGGCCCTTTCTCTGGGGATATTCCGGGACTCCTCTCCCAGACACGCCACGGGGTCTGGAGAGCGTGGTATGGGCACTCGAACACCACCGCGAACAAACAATCCCTCATGCACACCATGGTCTCCAACGCATATCCTCCTGGGACCGCCATGATAAATACCAGTCGACTCCCGGTCTGCGCTACAAAGAACTCGACGTCGTCTGCACCGACTTTGAGCGCTACGTGAAGCGGAACGTGGGCTATAGAGACATGCTTCCCGACTTCAGAGACCGGATGTTCCCGTTCCTGCAAACATACATGCTCCGTCGTACAACCGATTCGCTCTGGTTCGGCAGACCCCTTATGAAGCTAAAGCCGCATTACCATCAAGATATCTTCGTCATGCCCACCAAGGACGGATATCCCGCGCTCCAAAACGTGATCAAAAGCTACATGCGCGTCACGGACCGCGAGAAAGACGTGCTCTTACTGGAGACCCAAGCCGCTTTTGAGGCCAAAGACCCCATTGCGAAAGGATATGATTCTCGTCCCCTCCAACTCAATTTCAACGCCGAGTGTCGAGCGGAATGGAAACACCGTGTTTTCGCCACGTTCCCGTATCTGGTTCTCTTTTTTCAAGGCTCCTCGAAGGGGCTGCCGGCAGAGACTCCAAAGATTGATATGTCGTCTAAGGAATGCATGCAATGGCGAAACCCGAAGGAGGAGCGTAAATGTCCGTATTTCCAGAAACTGAATCTCATTGTAGAGAATAGCCCCAAGTGCTGCTGGTTGTATAATTTTATACGGAGGGAAACTTTAGACCGGAAAGATACGCTGGGACGCGAGAGGAAGCTGCTGATTATTACGAGTTTTAATGTTGTGGGCTTGATTTTGAAGATGGCGAGTCCCCCCCTTGTACATTCTTGTTTGGTATTGGGATTGAGATTGAGATTGAGATTGAGGGTTATATGCTGATATATTTAATCTATGGCATCAGTTCATCGAAAATTACTTCGAACACACCAAAGCCCGCGTCGGCCTCCTCCACACCAACATGCCCCAACGCCAACGCACATCCACCCTCGACGCCTTCACCGACGCCCTGGTTCCCCTAACTACCACGCGCAAAAACCCCAAAGAAAACCTACAGTTCCTAATCGGTCCCCCTTCTCTCCTTGGTAAAGGCCTGCAGCTCACGCGCGCCGCTAACATCGTGCTCATGGAGCCGGACTATGATTTCGGGCGTGAGATGCAGGCGTATGCGCGCGTTAACCGCATCGGGCAGAAGAATGATGAGACGAGAAGTTATCGCTTGGTGGATGGCGCGAGTGCGGTTGAGACCAGGATTGTGAGGAGGCAGGATGAGAGGCATGAGTGGCCGGGACGGGTTATTGATGAAGAGGATGTGGGGTTGGCGGGTGTGACTAGTGTAGATGAGTTGGAGGCGTTGAGGAGTGCGAAAGGACTGGATATCAAGTTAAGTGCGGAAAGTAAGGGTAAAGGTAAGGAGGTAGAGACGGAGAGATTTGGAGATCTGGGCGCTGGAGTTGGGGGTCTTGATATTAGGACGTGGCGGAGTGGGGTGGGGAGTGAGCCACCCGAGGAGCAGCTGCCTGAGATGTAGCAAAGGGCTATTACACCGGGGTTTCTTACGGGTTATTGGGATGATGATGCGGGGCAAACGGTAAGGTACGTATGCCAAGTGGTAGGATAATAGTACTCGTAGTTCGAACTAATACTTGCGGGGGGGGAAGGATTTACTATCGCTTGATAGCTGTAGATTTTATACTTTAGAGATTGTTTAGAATGTAGTTAGGGATTGTTTTTTACTTACATAGGCGTTAATTATTATGAGCATAATAGTCATATCATAATCTCTTTCCTAGATTTCGTACTTAATGGACAACGTATGTGCAATCTTCTGTGCATATAAAGTTTCCTTTTCGCGTATATATGCGAATTAGGATAGGAATAATCTAAACGTTTCTCCCGCTGTCTTTTAGGGCGGATCAGGGGAAATAATCTGGATAAGGTACGACGTATAGAGTATTGCAGTTCTGCTTAATATTGAGAAGCCGGATCTATGTCAGGACTGAATAATGCTGTCAGTTCTACTCATTATGGACATATAAATTACTTAGATAGACTTGAGAAATAGAATCCGTAATTTGACATAAAACAAGCGCAGCCTGTCTTTTTCAACTCCATTAAAACTTATGTCATGTGGGATGATTTTCAAGTGACCATCTACTTCAGAACCCCGCCCCCTTTTTCTAAGCGAGCATCCTACTAGACTTGCAATTCGTCTATTGACCTTTAGAGCAATGCTCGATGTGGTCGACAAGTGCCAATGGCAAGAAATATAGCCCATTTCAATTACTATAATCTTCGAATAGCCCTCCAAACAATTTATTATTCTGCATCTCATGTAACTAAATCATGTGACCGGCAAGCAATGCATCCTTCGTGGCGCAGCTCCCTTCTCTTCAACCTCACACTTCTAATTCAACGTGGACTGAACCTGGACTTGTTTGAACAGCAACTTGGTTGAAAGCTGTACTCGAGCCCTGAAATCTCCATAATCAACCAATATTCAACACAGACTGTGCCCCAGAAATCGGGCAGGGTGAACCAAAATACCTTACCTTACGCAGGCAGAAATCATGACACACGATTCAGCACCAGCTGCGGATACATCTCATGCATCTCATGGTGGAGATACTTTTCCAGATACCAGTCATCATGTATGCAAACTCTTCTATTCCGTCCTCTCAAGATCAATACCAGAGTCTTTTTTCCCTTCCGAATGCCTTGCTCACGTGACTAGAATGACCACCCCACCCAGCTTCGACGATCACCAGCATACCCACCATGGGGTTCCTGAACCCGAAGACCATCATCACCATCACCACATGCGCCACCATGATGGCCCCGATCCACCATATGACGACTCATCTGAAATCCAGCCCTTATTCCCACCTCCAGCTTATAGCTCTGCTAGGCAGGTAAACGATGATGAAAGAGGATAGTATCAACCTCCGACTAGACATGGAAACATGTGGAATATGAGAAAAGTATACGGTGGGGTTTTCATAGCTCTCTTCTTTATAGTGTGGTTTGGAATGTTTATGTTCATGTTAAGTAACGCTATACGACGCATGAGGATGGACTATCCACCCTAGCCTTAATTGGTCTTCGCGATGAATTGGGGATATAGGCTTTTGAATTTCCAACTTCAATTTCATAGAAAAGTCTACATACGAGGATGCAAAGAAGGGCAAGATTTTTGCAGACCGCAGCATATGCACCAGGAATGGAAATCGGTGATTCTTCGTAAAATCAAGAGTAGTTGTCCACTTATCGGAAAATACAGGTCATCAAGCGACGTGTTGCAAATTTCGCACCGATTTTCTTTATTTAAGGGATATATCTTCCCGCTTTCCGTTTGCCTCGTGCATATGCTCCTACCACCCAGTTTTGATTTTATGGTCAGCTTGAAGTTTGAAAGCTGCTCTGACATGGCCTTGATTTGCCCTTGCTCAAAGAATCCAAAATTTGCTTGATCCTGCCTGCTCAACTATGCCAACGCCAAGTACCTAAGCATCAACGCCACTGTCTACAATTCTTTGAAAGCGGCTCAATCACCACTTCACAGACGGTCCCCCAGAACTTGATATCCTCCCAATCCGGAAAGCGCGCTTCACCGACTTGCCTCTGGATACAATTGGAGACAGCCCTGTCATACAGATCCGGTAACGGGTTGTCTGTATCATCGAGCCACTCTGCCGCCAATGCTAGCCGCTGGTAGTATCCACTCGGTGCCTCCTCCAAACCGAATCGCGTCTCCAATGTAGTCTCATGCCAGACTTCCAGGAGCAAAATGCCAAGCTCCAGGAGTGTTATCTTCGGTTCTACACTTCGCCCAGGTTTCGTACTCTCGGTGTTGTCGTCGAATGTAAGAGATACAAACGGTCGGCCGAGGTCGAGTTGCAGGTGATCTTGGGCGCCACTATTGGTCGGCTGGAAGTGGAAATATACCACATCTTTCGACCAGGTGTTCTGCAGCCACTGTGTTTGTAAGAGTTGGAGGAGATTTGAAGCAAGTCGAAGTGCGAGTAGCATCCGAAATTTCCACGGGAGAATAGGACCTTGACGACGTGTCTTCTGGGTCGAGAGAAGAGCTTTCAGCGTCATCGTGCCGGTTTCTTGGCACTGAATTATTGTCTTATTGTCTGTAGATATTGTTCCCATTTGCTGGTCTCCGACAAGAACAAACGAAATTTGTCGCTTGTTGCATTTGGCCTCTTCTATTGCGCCGCAGATGTCACCGACAGAATGAATTTCAGACTTCACAAGTGATGATGCCGATTTAGTGGTAGCGAATCTTACCTGAGGCGATCCGGAGTTCTGGCTGGCCATGGGAGGTTTTGAGTGATCATCCGAATCGTCCTCGAATACTTGCACCACGGTCTCATGCCACAGCTTCTGCTCTTGGTTGATGCCTGCCGCTAAGGTGAGCTGGAAAGCGAGGATAGGCACAGCGCTATCTTTTCCAATCTGCTTCAGTATTTCTGGGGCCATGTCGACTCGATCTTCTAGAAACAATCTCGCCTCGTGCTTGCTATGACACCCAGCTCTCCAACCCTGAAAGATGGCCAGGGACAGGATGCCGGTAAATTTGCGAACATGGCGAAGAGCTTTGGCGAGTTTGATAGCCCTGTTGGACGATTTGTCTTCGACCATTCGACGATTCGATACTAAGATCCTCGTGAAACGATCCAGCGCACCAGCCGTGTCATCGAGTTGTTTCACCGCATTCTTGAGATCATTCATACCGAAAGCCAGCTTGACTCGTGGAATAAGGTCCAACCGCATGCCATCCGCATCTCGATTGGCATTGATGACCGCCAGCAAATCATCCGGCGCACCCTATCGCCATAGTCAGCATTTGGTCACCCGGGGGGCTTTTGCATGACTGTTGGCAGAACAGACTCTGAAGGCAGGCACAAGACCTGTGATATTCTTCGCAATATTTTTAACAATCTGACTGCTCTGCTCCAGGGCTCCAGTAAATGCAACATCATTCTTTGACCCCAAGTAGTCCAGAACTTCCTCTCGAACGCTTTCATCGTTCAGATACCCATATGGGTCATCGTCCAGACGCCATACATCCTCGCACCCGCTGGCGAGAATGACTGACTTGACGGTTTCCTCGAGGGTTTGCTGTTGTAGGAGGAGCGCACGAGCTAGCTTCTCCACGTTTTTGCGCTTTTGGAAGGCTAACCCGGCCCTGATGAAGCCATCCTTAGAAAAATCAACGGCAGCGAAAAGGATGGGCAGAGCTCCAAGCACGAGGCCGGCGACTTCGATTCCAGACATACCTACTTAGAGCGCATCACTAGAGAGCGTCAATACTGCATTTTGAGTGCGGTTATTAAACCACTAATGCCCTTTCAGTGAAATTGATACGGAGATACTGAAATAGCCGGGAGGCTGGAGGTGCTGCAGGGTTCGGCGCAATGTCAGACGAACGTGGACGGTCGTGATTGGGCTTACTGAGGCGTTTGACGGTACTGATATTGATCGGATGCACCATGCATGAGCTCCCTCAGCTCTCGAGACCCAAACTTCCTAGACCCAAATTTTCTTCCATGAAGCTTTGGACGTCCTGGGCAATGGCATACCGCAGCCATGGAAGCTGCATCAAAACCGCCAACTCTGGCCGAAGCAGGCATTGAGACAACTACGCTTCTGAAGCGGGTCAAGAATATCGACAAACCGGCTGAGAACAGCACTACTGAGGAGTGGCCCAAGGGGCTATTTGCGGCTGAAGCAGACCGTTTTGAACTTTGGGCCGTGAACCTGGGTCTCTTTGTATCGGGCCATGGCTCTCTGGATTATCGTCTCAGGGAGGCAGAAAGACTGGAGTCCACGATTCGTAGATTCATGAAGGATCTGAACAACTCGTTGACTGAAGGTTGTGCATCACCTAGACTACACAGTTCACTCTGCTGATGATGGGTTTATTAGTTCTCGAGTATTGTGCTGGCGAGTCTGGCAAGTCGACGGACGAGGGGCAAGATGATTCCGCGCCCAGGCCGTTCGGTGATTTTCTAGAAGACAATCCGGAGGACGAAGCCGGCGAGGAGCAGGAGTCTGATATAGACCTACTACTGGACAGCGTCAGAGACACTATTGATCGGCTTTTCAAGGTCTCGACCAGGATCCGCAATCCATCTTCCAGACTCGGGTCGTCAAAAGCGCTGCGCCATCAACAATTTGATCAAGATAGCGGAATTGACCTGCTGCGCGCCGTCGAAGGTTTCGATTATGATCACATCAGTTCCCTCTTTTTACAATATCGAAAGTCGAGGGCACTAGAAGAACATGAGACCGTCGAACCTTCAGAGGATATGGATGGAAAAGATGATGCCAACCACGTGTGGGAACCAATTCGGACGGTCCTCTCGCAGTATCAGAATGAAGTTTCAAATGGTACCGAGTCAGTTCTTGTTCGTCGCACAGCTCGCGCAAATGGGCGCCGCAGGCAACAGTTTGCGTATTGGAAGCAGCATCGAGACAAGCTCGCTCAGCACACCAAATCCTTCACACTAAACATCGAAACTAGGCAACAGGCAACTCCAATCATAGTAGATCTACAAAAGCAAGGTGACATGCTTGTAATTCCGGGGATGGTTATTGCGGACTCTGTCACGACCGCTAGCCGTTTGAACATACCACAGCTGGTCGATCGGGATGATCGGTCGATCGTCTCGGTCTCGGAGTATGCTCCTTCAATGTGGAAGCCGGGCAAAGAAGTTGTGGATTTTCCTGCCGCCCCGAAATGGGATTCAGGCGAGAAGTTTTTCGAATGTCCTTATTGCTTCACATTGTGCCCGACAGAAATTCTTGCCGAAAAAGCATGGAAGTAAGAAACCCTAAAAATAGTCATAAATAAGACAGCTCTAAGCATTCATATAGGGCTCACCTTATCCATGACCTGCGCCCTTACGTCTGTACGTACGACGACTGCCGGAATCCCGATCAGCTGTATGACAGCCGTCAGGACTGGATTCAACACGAGAATTCTCATCGAAGGATATGGCGTTGTCCGGAGCATCCAGCTCATATTTCTACCTACCTCGACGAATATCGCGAGCACTTGCACAAAGATCACGTTGATTGTAATGACGAGACACTGCGATCCTCGTTCATTCATGCTGCTGAAACGACATTACCATAGTCAGACAGATGCTGTCCAATATGCTCGTTACAGCTAGAGACTGCAAGGTCACTACACAGCCACATAGGACTGCATCTGGAACGATTCTCTTTGTTCTCACTACCTCGATCAGTTGACCAAGAAAACGAGGATTCAAATGATGGCTTCTCAGACAAGGCCAACACGGCTTTCGAGGGCTCCCGAAATGAGGACTTCGACTCGGATGTGGACGTTGAAGGTGAACATGATCAAACGACATCGGCGGCTGGTGTTGCGCGGGCACGTTGGATGATGGCGATCCGCGCAATCAAAACAAAGAGACTGGTCCGGAGCATGTTGGGGGGAGATCGACGAGACGGAATCAGGCTTGAGGACCATCAACGCAGACCCAGATTTCACGATGCGGAGGGAGCCGCAGTTGCTATCGCGCAAGCCCTGAAGGGGCAAAACCCAGCTGACATCAAATCTCTGATCATTGCCATCCTTCCCGGTCTTTCACACGAGCGAGTCTTGGATCTCCGGATCGAATACACGAAAATTGCGAAAGCGGGGTCGGAACGTAAAGGAGTCAACCTTGCCAAACACATCAAGATGAGACTCGGCACTGATACTGCGTTTGGTAAGATTGCATATGTCACTTCTCTGGGAAGATGGGAGAGCGAAGCATACTGGGCGAATTTCGGGTTCCAAGACGAGAAACGCCGGCGAGAACTCCTTGTCGAATCTCTTATGGGACGTACGAATCGGGAAATTAGAGAGATTAAGGATGCATTTTCGGATAAGAAATATAGCGACAGTTTGACGAAGTGTATAGATATGGAGCTACCGGATGGCAATTTTAAAAAGGCGGTATTACTAGGGGTGGAAGAGAAGAGAGGGGAGGAGGGGCCGGAGTATCCTCTTAATAGAGTGCTAGTTGAGGATGATACGAGGGATTTATATAACGCGGTTACAAGTGAGAAGGGGGATGAGAGTATAATGATTAGTATTGTGGTCGTAAGGAGTGATAGTCATCTTAGGGAGGTATTAAAGTTATATGAGGCGACTTATCCGCCCAACTTTGCGAGGGAGATGTTCAAGAAGAGTGGGAATTTAGTAGTATATGCCCTCCCTCCCTTCTTTCCTCCTTTCCTTCCTTTATCTTTAAACTGTAGTAATTAATAAATTTTATCTAGGGCGGAGTTCTAGCACATATCCTCAACGGCGTAATCAACAAGCCTGTCCGCGACGCAATACTCATACACAACGCCCTATCCTTCTCTACATCTAATAGCCTTCGCACGGATCTCCTTATTAGTAGATTAGTGCGCTGTCACTGGGATCGTCCGTATATAGAGGCGGTCAAGAGGGAATATAGGAAGCGGTATGAGGTTGATATGCAGAAGGCAGTAGTGGAGGGCACGAGAGGGGAGTGGGGACAATTTTGCGAGATATTGTGTGGGCCTTAACGTGGTGAGTGTAGTGCTTGGCTTTCTCCCGCGACATTAAATTCTGGTAGTTATCTACGCGAGCGAGCGAGTTTGTAACTCACCATGCCATGTCAAGGGATAGGTAAGAAATTTAGGAGATTCAAAGCAAGTAAAGCGTCTCGTCTTCACTAGGGATTATGTAGGCAGGCTGCAAACAGGTTTGGAACCCCTAAGTTACAAATTATAGTATTCATCTAAAGAAGAAGCTTTAGCTTATCTTTCTTGGACGTATTTCTAAAAGTGTTTAATTATTTTAATGCTTATATATTATTGGGATATATGTCACGTATATCACAAGCCTTAGCCCCACTGACATCGTTGCAACCTTAGCTAGAACCTTTTCTACACCTAGAAATGCAACCTCCTCCGCTCAGCAAAATCACGTGCGTGGATCACGAGATCCACCCCCCTAATTCATAAAAAGAACGTCAGGCATTACTTATAGTAATTTATATTAATAGATAAGTCATTATAAGACGTATGAATTACTGTAAAAAGGGGGTCCTTTCCCTCTTCCCTCTATAGCTTAGTATTCTTGTTCTTGGAGAAGCTTAATACTAGCCCTTCCTCCCACTTGATCTGGCCTCTCTTTTAGTCTCTAGGTCAAGCCGCCGCACTTAATAGAGACGACGGTTTACTTATCAGATTGCTTCTAATCGGTACCTAGGACATCCGCTTCTCCCGACTGTGAGCGAAGCGAGCGAAGTAGTATCTAGGTAAGGACCGACTTTTGAGGCCCCAGCACGCGCCGATAATAAGTATAATCGTTGGTTGGAGAGCAAGGCGACTTGAAGTTTTCGGTTCATCAGTCGTCGATGGCTATCGTGCCTTTCATTGGCCCCTTTGTTGTAATTAGCTTATCACTGATATCTATGTGGATTCTAAACTACCGCCGTTGGCGTTTCCAGAGATTATTGTGGTAGGGATGAGACGTGGTGTTTGGATAGGAGGGTCAGGTGACTAGGCATGTGACTGGGTTTATATATATATAGCCTCGCGTAGCTACTGGCCACCACACTTCAGTTGCAAATACACTCACTTCTGCCAACCTCTCTAGCCCTTGGCTCCCACGGCTCTATGTGTTTTGGGTTCAGTCCTTCCCCATTATAAACACGCCGACGGCGGGGATTTGTCTAAATTTGAAGCCCAATAAGAATAATAAACACGCAAGTGCCAAATACAGGATCAGAGTGCATTGCATCGTATGAATACGACGCTTCGACGGTCTCAGATCATCATCAATTCTACATACACACTCTTGTACATAGATTGTTATATTTATATTTATATTTATACAACGAAGGAACTATAAATCAGCTCCTGGCCTAGAAATCGCGCTTGTGTTGTCCCTGCACAATACGCGCTTGTGTCACATTTACACTGAGGGTGGTTTTGTATTCAGTGTGTAGGTGTGTTGTAATGTACCCCTATACCCACTCGCAGTCATCGTAATCCTCACCAGCAGGTTCAGTGGGCTGGGCGCTGAATGCTGTCGGGATAGGGCTGGAGATTCGAGAGGTCTGTAGAGTTGTGGGCACGGCGGCCGCGGAATATGTGGCGCCTGTGCTGGACGGAGCAGTGCTACTCAAAGCTGTGCTCGTGAGGACTGAAGAAGCAGAGCTAGAGGCAGCGGCAGCGGCAACGGCAGCGGAACTGTACAGAGCAGTGCCATTCGAGGCTATACTCTTAGAGACTGAAGAAGCAGAGCTAGAGGTAGCGGTAGAAGAACTGTAGAGAGCAGTGCTATTCGAACTCGTAGAGGCTGAAGAAGTAGAGTTGGAGGCAGCGACAGTGGAACCGTTTTTAGCTGCCGCCACATCTTCATCATCCAAGTGATGAAGTAGCGAGCCCCAGCCTAGCGAGTCGTAATGGCCAGAGCCCTCTCCCCAAGATCCAAGTCCGCCCTCGTAGCCAGGGCTGCCAGGGTATAATGGAAGACTGAAGTTGAGGTACGCTTTGACCCACGGAACATCCATTCCCAGAATCTGACCGTAATGGCTGTAAAGCAATTCCCAATTTGGTCTGAATGCACCGCGCGAGGAGTTGCTAGCCTCGGTGTAGTTACAGATAACGTTTGCGTACGGCACAAAAGGAACATCATTCCCCAGATTATAGCGTGCAAAATATTCCGCGCTGAGTCATAACGAGTTAGGTCAAGTTAACAATATGGGTTTGAGAGCACATACCCGCGGAGCATACGATAGTCACTATCGGCATAAAGATCAGTCCCTGATTCCAGGCCACCTGTGCAATGGAAGCGTGCCCATCTGGATCCAATGATGCATGGCCTTGATCACGACCCGACTCCTGGCCTTGACCCAGTGGCTTACCGGTCCCTGGCTCTTCGACAATATCTGAAATGGCAAGTGAAATGGCGCCGTTCCCATCCCCGGTGTGCCAGTAGTCAACGACGAAGTCGAACGTATCTTGATCATCAGTCAGAACGGCAATAGCAATGGCAGATGCCATATTGCAGAGCTCCCAGCTTGCAAAGTAGTGATTGTGAACACCCTCCGACCAGTCCTTATGCTTGATAAATTGGATATTCTGCGCCAGGAACACGTTGACCATCATATCGTTGAATTCCTTCTGGCCATTGGCGACAAATGGGGCATAGTCGCGTAGGAGCTCACCGGCATTCGCCATCTCGAATCCTTGTAGACCGGCAGTGAGGAACTGGTCACTATCAGTTCCTAGGCTCTCGAGCGTTGTTCCCCAAGCCGTTAGAATCTTGGCTGCAGCGGCCGCATACTCGTCGTCTCCTTCAAGCTTCCAGCGCAGCGCAAGGGCAAACGCGGCAGCTGCGTCGTGCCAGAGAAGGTCCGTATTCGTGGCGCGGGTGAGATTACTGACAGCTCCATTCGTATACGTGCTTTGGGCGTATGTCATACCAGTAAGAACAGAGTATGAACCAGTCCATGGGTCTAATTTCGCAGCAAGCTTCGTCTTGATTCGGCTGATATCATTGCTGTTAACCATAAGACCCGGGTGCACAAAGGCCGCTGAAATAAGCGGGGCAAAGAATAGAAATCGAAAAAGGCTCGTAATAGACATAGTCATATTTGCTATCAGTCAAACGAATAAATTGGCGAAGTAAAATTGGAAGAGCGTGTGAAAGAGCGTGTGAGAGAGCGCGTGAAAGAGCGCGTTAAAGAGTGTGTAAAAAAAGAGCGTGTGACAAAGCTTGTAAAAGAGCGTGTGAAAAAGGGGATAAAACCGCAGCTGGATAGAAAATAATAGCCCAAGGCTGATGGACGCAAAAGACAAAAAGCATCAGGAAGATGCAAGTATAATAAGGAAGAACGTCAAGGAGAATAATGTAGAGCGCTAGCCTGATTAGTTTGCGACCACGAGGGTACAGACAAATTTAGGATTTTTTCCGATCCAAGTGGACGTTTTGTTTAAATTCAGGGCCTCGACGTCGTCATGCTAATGTTTCACGCCGGGGGTAGCTGCAGCACAGTACAGCACAGTCCAGCTGTTCTGTCGGCCAACGGCCCATCGCTCGGGCTCAAGCCCCGGACCCGTGGGGTCGGAATCTTAATTTATGAAAACACAACACCATCATCCCGCAAACAGATTCTTTCCATGTCTTTAGCTGACACACTCTCGGACAAATAGTAATAACAACTCGCAAAGCCGGAAACCAGGAAATGGTGGAACGATCAACTGATAAAGAGAGCCTCAAGCCAGGAGGCTGTACTGTACTCTTGATAACTCCCCTATCTCCCGCTTTGTAAAATCTTACTTTCAAGATAGTCCTTCAAGTAAAGCCTCAATCCCCGATTCGTGGAAACAATGCCAAGCCGACCGTTGAGACTATGCACCCGCTCGTCGGGGGAAGTCGAAGGAGCGGCACCCAGCGTCTCCTCCCCCGAAATTAGAGATAACATGTCAACGGGTGATACCGAGTAATTTACTTCAGTACTTTGGTATTTGCAGGCTCGTGGTGAAGCCGTGGTCGTGGTCGTGGTCGTGCACCCCATCTATTCGAAGTCGGTAGCGTTGCAGGCGGCAATGGTCTAGGCCAGGCGTTTCCTTTGCTTGTACCAAGTACCAAGGCAGGGCTATCGTCCACATATGATAGGGTGTTCAGGGGCATTCATTGCGAAGAGTGATTAAGGGGGGGGGTTGGGTGGAGAAGCAAGCGGTGATGAAACTGATAAGATGGATTATACTTTGGCATGGCACTCTCGCTTAGCTGCTAAGGGGGCCATCTGCTATCTGATTAGTCTACACAACTACAGTGGAGTAAGTTAAATGAGGATCTTCCACCCTACCCTACCTCGCCTACCACTCTCCCGCCGTCCCGCGACCTTCCGTATATCAAAGCACCTAATCGCCTAATGTCTATACCTACGAAGTATAGAAAATGAAAGACTCAAGAATTAAGACCCGACCCATGGGTCTAGAAATCCCATCCCTAAGCACCCGCCCATGCACAATCCCATCTGCCACTGACCGGAGCCGCGCGTGAACTGTCAGGCCCTAGGAATCCGAGATCGAGTCGCAGTCGCTTTCGAGGTTGCCGTTGCTACTTGCAAATCCATCATCCTCCTGGCCACGCTGTTATCTTTAGCATGATGGGTTGGCAGCCGCAGAATTCGAACTTACAGTACCAGCACAAGCTATCTTCCTCAACTCTGGCAATGAGAATCGTATGCACAGCAGGTGCTCACCAGTGCTAGCTACCTCTCCAACCGCCTGCGTCGAACCTTAGAAAAGAGATCTAGGAAAACGGGGTCGTCACAAATAAAATCTCAGGGTCCATTCAGGGTCTTATCGTTCTTCAATAGTTGAATGTTTCGAAAATCACATTCCGATCATTTAACCACTCTAATAACGTCTTTCGGAGAGCCGCTCCGGTACACACGTACCACTTTTTGATAGCATTGTCTGGACTCTCAGAGCTCAGTTGGAAATCATCGTACGCCATCCTACGCGTTTCTACCATGGAATCTGTAGCATTAATCTTGGCCAAATTTTGAGCACCCTTATCATCGATCTCCCCGGTTACGAATAGCCGTGTGCAGTCACATAAGCCCGGTGCTCTCTCGAATGAATCCACGACCAGGCCAAGGTCCTCAGCTTTCACGGTCCAATACACCTGCACCCGAGATAGATGGAGACGGCCGGTCTGGGCTAGCAATGGCGTTATTCCCACGCCCCCAGCTACAATCCCTATCGTCTCTCGAGCTTTCTGCTGGAAGATAAACTCGCCGCCGAAACCTAGAAGGGGAAGGCCGAGCCCAATCTCTGCATCCTGACTAAACAAATAGTTTGTGACGATACCGACTTTGCGAATGGTAATTTCAAGTCGATTGTATCCTAAAAATTCGCCCGCCCCTGAGGAGATTGTCCACTTCCGAGCATAGGTATTATCGGAGACTTTGGCCTCACTGCTCAGGTGAGGGCGAAGTAGCGTCTCGAAATCTAGCGTAACATATTGACCTGACTCCCATCGGCTCGTCTTCCCAACATCGATGATCTGAAAGCCGAATCGAGCGATTGTCGGCGTTAATAGCTGCTTGTCAACCAGTCTTGCACAAGTCTGCTTCCTCTGGGGTTTATCGTGGAGCGCCTTTGCAACAGAAGAAATGCCATGTGCGTTTGTGGCCCGGAAATCTCGCACGGCACGGAATGTCAAGCTGTTCTCAATATACCGTATAGACTCAACATTGATCTTGACCGCAGTATTACTCCGCGGTAGGGTTCGGATTGCATCCTCACGCGTTAGTACTTCCTTTCTTCCTCTGATGAAGACGGCATTGCCAGTACGGAAGTCCGGGACAAGTAGTGCAGCTGTGGGGATCCTGCCTCCGCCGTCTAAGGTTTGGTATAATCGAACGCCAGAGTACTCGGGGTAGACTAGTCTACAGCCATTCTCGTCGTTTGTATCAAGGTGTACGAAACCTGGCGGGCCACTTCGCTGGTCAATATCCAAGTAGGGATCATGATTCGAAGATGATATAAAAAGTACCTCTGCTCTTGCAAAGATGTCGACAATATCGGATATCAAAGGTAGCGAGTGTGATACAAGCCAAGGCAACAAAATGTTTGGCAACATTTGCTTCGGGCTAAACGATTCCAGACGAGAGACTAACCACGTTAGCAAATTCCATGGCAAATATAGGGAGGGGGAGAGAGAGGGAGTGAACTGACCGAAACTTCTCTCCACACGTATAACGAGCAGGACCTCGCTAGTACCGTTCTCAACCTCAGCTTGAGCACCAGATACTAATTGACCGTACAGCTTCACTCTTGTACGTGCTTTAAGATCAATTCCAAGCATGCTGACCATTTTCCTAGGCCCACTATCCCGCACGACCTCTCCCACTGCTTCGGAACCTAATAACTCCTCGACCACTAGGTCATGCTTACTTTTCACAATAGCTCTTATGACCATGTTGGACTGCCCAATACCTTGGGTGAAGCCCGCTTTCCCTTCCCAGATCGTGATGCATGGGTTCTGAGCGGAATCTAGCGTACTTAGTACCAGTATTGGCGAGCGCGACAGCACGTTGGATGCACCGGGCCGGAGGTACGGCGATGCTGGACTATCTTGAGGTGCGACGCGTAGGAGTTTATGCGCCTTCTCGTTCTGTTCATGCGATTGCAAGTCGGCTTGGGCGAAATATGCCATGATATGTGTAGTGCAGTGCAGTGCAGTCGTAACAATTACTCTAATACTGATTGGAAAATAGATCCTTTCCATTAAAGGTTAGTATATGAATCACGCTATGATCAGCTGCTAGATCTCTCGAAACCTTCGGCATCGGGGTCGTCCCCGATCGGCTTTAAGACGTAGGCTCGATGCTAGACGCTAGATGGATATCAGAGCTACGATGATCAGAATCATATTAGGAGTTTCCATTAGGAGTTTCCTTGATGGCAGATCTGCAGGGTCTAAAGGTGGGGCTTTAGAACCCTTGCTATGACGTTACTGTACTGTAGCATGGCATTCACGCAATGTCCATACGGAGTAATTGTTGACAAGCGTTCCAATCGACATTGATTCGGGATGCAAGTGTCCGTTACTTTACACTTTGATTCGCCGATGATCATCGATTGATTATGAGATCGAGCACTGGTCTTGGGCCGCACGGCATCGTGAGCAGATCTTGGCCAAGATAGGGTTGCTGAATGTGCCCTCCCCAGCGGTTTCGACTTTGACAAGATCAAACTAAAATCTAGTGCAAGCAATTACCATAATCCTATAGTGCTATTTGTTATAGTCAAGATAATTAGGGAAACTCGGACGCTATGCTATCATCGGTGCTACCCCTTATATTAAATATCGGATGCTGCCTCAAGGTTAGTAATAAACATTCTGCTAGAGAAGCCATCTCATGGAATCAAGGTTACAATACATATACCGAGACAATGAGCCTTTCTTTGACCGCTACCACAGCTCCCTTCTCCGTATGTTCTGATATAGAGTTCGTGGATGACCCACTCGACTTCCGATTTGCAGACGCCTCCAAGGACAACATCACTTCCTCAACCCTAATCACAACCTCGCTCTCCCCTTGTTCTGATCCAGAGCCCGTCAGCTACCCACCGGAGTTTTGTTTTGGAGATAAATACGAGGATAATGTCTTCGATCAAGCCTTCGAAGACTTCACCATCGCACTGGACCATCCTTCACAACAAGAACAAGCAGCCGAGTATAATGTTGTTCCAGCGGACCTTGACTTGCACCTGCTATATCAATTACCGCAATTAGCATCGTAAATCTCACCATCACCAGCTACGACTATAGGTTTATTATTCTGACAAAACTTCAGCAATGGCATCTGCTTATTGCCAAACCCCGTCGCGATAGCAACAGAATTCGGTACAGCAGAACTTGGTACAATCAGTAACAATACGCAATCTCCCCCCTCTTGCCCCGCAACATCAACATCATCCTCATCAGCAACAGGATTGGCCATCACCAATGGTCCCTCATCTATCCCCCGCAGCCCCAAGAACCCAGACAAAGTCCGGAAAAGGTACCGACAGCGCAAACAGCCGACCGCAGAAGAGAAAGCGAGAAAGCGTAAACGGTTCCTCGAAAATAACAAGGTGGCGGCTTTCAAGTGCAGGGCGAAGAAGAAAGGGAGAGAGAATCAGCTACAGGAAGATATACGGATGGCACAAGCGGCCAATACATTGTTGCGGACGCAACACGCTGGTCTTTTGAGTGAGGTAGAAGGGCTGGAAGATATGGTCTCATTGTGCAATGCGGAATGCAATCGCGACAGATCACCGGAAGAAAATATAGAGCGTATATAAGGACACTTCAGTAGGGGGGAGTTAAAGGAACAGCTTTGTTTTTTGCTACCAATCTGCTCAATGCTATTATATTGTTTGAAATTCAAGTACGTACATTAGATGAGGATACTGGGAATTTTCGAGGTTTGTCTCTTGTCTCGAGCGCTAGCTCAGGGAGTTCATAAGGACAACTTAGTATACATATAAAATCGCTTGGGGGTTGTTTTGCAATGGAGTTCGAGATGACAGTTGGGACATCCCTAGGCGTACCGGCAAGATTAACTAACAGAGATTGAGTGGCTAGACTGCTTGGTAGTCCTAGAGTCGTACTGTACAGTGAACTTGTCAGATGCGGAACGACCTAGGAGACAGACCTGGTGGACCCGTGACGACATCCTCTCCCGACTCCATTACCCATTACCCATTACCTCCTTGTCTTGGAACTGTCCTGGCTTGGATTGACGTCATTTTGGGTGCGGCGTATTAGCCGTTGGTAGTGTAGTTGAAGCGGACCTTCCACTTTGGCCCGATCTCACGGAGGCGGAACTTCCACCGATAATGTACGGAGTAAGTTTTAGTTTTGGATCGACATATGATCTGTTACTGTACTGAGTGCTTCGTTCTTGGCGGCCGATAAGACAATGGCGGTGAAAAGAGTCCAGATTGGCGCACCTGCAGTTCACTCCACATAAGCGTAGACCTGCTTTTGGCTGCCGACCGTCCATGTCATCACAGCTGCTGACCGTTCGATATTCATGTCGCTAGAGCTCGACCACCTTCTTTGATAATCGTTCCTATCGGCTCGAGGGTGCCGTCGATATCTTCTCTTGACAGATCGACTATGCATGATGAACCGAGTCTCTATCGACCGTGGGAAAGAAAGGGGCTGCGTACTCGGGTTTGGTGATGATGAGCAGGACGGAGTCCAAGGATGCCAGGCAGCTAGGATCTCTTGTTGCAGTCTCTTCCCATGGGCCACACTGACACCTAGGAAAGCAAGATCTGCCTCGTGATATCCCTCACGACATCCCCGGTGTCAAAACCTTCGATCGATATATTCCAACATGCAAACCGATGTAGAAGCGTCGCCACGTAGTCCTCCATCACGTCGCGTGTGCTGCATCTAGATAGAAGATCCAGGCGTCAATTTTTGGACAAAGGCAGGATGGATGGGTAGATGTGCGCAGGAAGGTGCTATATATATAGGTGGTTGAAAGAACAGTGACGTCCCTAGGTACGGATCAGCGCAGCCCCTCCTCCTACTTGCCCTCAAGGGGAGGAGGATGGCCCCGAGCAGCCCTCGACCGGAGGGCCAGCTCCACCCAATCAGCAGCGGGGTGATCGGAGGGGCCTTCCGGGACAGCAATCGCGAAACATGATTGGGGTACTACGGAGGCTAGTTTGGCAGAGCATTTCCTTGGCATGGAGAAGAGACGTCTCCAGACCGGTCTGTGCTCTTCTCCTACGTTATTCTTTTTAGGGCCAGGACAATCAATAATTGTACTGTATTAGTACGAAACAGAGTGCAGTACTAACCATACCCAATTTACGTCAACCTAAACCTAATAGGTAGGATTCACTATAGGTCCCTATAGGTCCTTCCATTATCCTCTTATACGGATTTGATTATGCTATTAAAATACTAATTCAATATAAAGTAAATCATATTATTAAAGAAGCTGGTTCCTAAAGTATTACTTCTTAAGATAGGCTTAGGAAGCTCTCTAATCTCCTTTATAAACCTTTTAATAGTCTATAACGGATAAATAATATATATTGGTTTCACATAGTATATTGCCGTAAACCGGCTGGCTTGGAATCGTTGTTACGAGAGAGGAGTATAGCCTGAGAGAATGTCAGGAGCAGAGGATCGGGAAGTGGATGACATCACGGGTCACACTACCTACTCCGAGCTAGCATAAGCTGTATCTATGAGGATCCTACCCTCTTCCACTTAGTTCTGTAGCAGTTATCATATCGCTGATTCAGCTATCTACTTCACTCTGCTTACATACCCTCTTATATAGATGCTAGCCTAGTACAGAAGACTATTCTTACACGACTTCAGCTAAGCTAGTATAGAGAAGCATAGACCTTTATCCGGATGTCGATTTCTATAGCAGTCGAACTTTTAGCTATACTGGTTCATCTGGAACCCAAATTTCTGTTTGACTCACTCATCTTGCTGCGTGCACTTCGCGCGTTATATCCCGGGGGTCCTTGAAAAGTACTTTTGCAGAGATGTTTGGTTTTTAGGGTGCGACGTGCAACAAAACATTCGCCCTTTCAAGTGAATTGCTTTCTAACCCTTGCTTGCTCCACACCCTCACGATATTGCTGAGCTCACGACAATTGGAGATGGAGAAAAGGAATGTTTGGAATGTTGGAGAGAGAAAAAGCGTGATGCGCTCGGGATTAACGTTTGGCGGTCTAATATTCGGGGTATAGTGAGTGCTCTAATTGCCGGTGTTGACTGTGGTTTGAAGTGACGCAAGATGCAGGTATCTGATGAATGTTATTTAATCCAGAGAAGCTTTGTCTTTGATAGATAATTATGAAGGGATATCAGGAACTATAACAGCATTTGGGTATAACTCTTAGTCCAAGACGTCCATATCATCCCAATCACTATCCTCAATGACCGTCCCAAGAGCACCAGGCTTGCTAGCGTGTAGCGATGTCGTCTTTGCGAGGGAAATATTACTTGTAATAGACTCGGCATCCGAGCCATCTGTATCGTCAATAGCGCGCCAATAATCGGCAACCATTCCTTGCGTCCCAGGAACGAATTCTTCCATGATCTCATCTTCATCATCCTCCCCATCTGAAGATTCGACAGCGACTTGTGATGCTGAACCTTTTGTTTTCCTGGCCCTCTTCACCTTTAAAAGCTTCTCGACTTCTTTTTGGCCTCTCATCCGTAAGCTTAATTCCTTCACAACGTCAACCCATCTTAACTCTGTGTTGCAGCTGGGACAGTGGCCTTTTATCGGCACTAATGTCTCTTCGTCGCCACGGAGGAAATGCTTGCTTAAGCAAGTCAAATGCGTGACGGACTCGCAGCCTGGACTTGGACATATGGTGTAGATGCCTGCATCGTGCTCGAGATTGCGTTTGCAGATTTTACATGAGCCTTCCCGCTCGAACTCGACAATTTCTTTTCCTATTACAACGTGCGTTTTTTGGTTGGTGTAGTCAATGGGTAATGCAGCTATGCCATGGGTCGTCTTTCTCTTCTTGTTCTTTGGGCTGCTGCCACTTTCATCCCCGGATGATACTTGATCCACAGGCGAGAAATCTTGGATGACGGGTAAAGAATCTCGTATTGACTCAGCTGTCACTTTGGTCCATTTGGTCCATGCTTTATGAACATCCGCGGAAAAGAAGCGCAGCTCTAAAGGCCATCGTGAAAATGATGGCGATCGAAGGAGTACGTGGAGATTTGAGAGGAGGGATGGAACGGAGTGACGAGGTCGCTTTGGCTGGCCTGATCGTTTCTTTTGTGTTGCGCGTTGGAGCCGCTCTTCTGGGGCGATATGGAGAGTTATATGGGGGTTCTGCCAGGCCCATCTAGGAATTGTTAGCACGAGCGATATGTCAAGTATAATCATGGCGGAAGTTTTCGTGGCCTTCTTTAGAGAAGAGACTAAGAAGGAGCTACCAACGACTAAAGACACAAGGAAGACTGGAAGTGAGACGTCTCACGTGTTGTTTACACGTGACCGGTAGACTCACTCGAACTGCAGAGCGGCAATATGGCTTGGAAAGCCAGTAACTATACATGTCATTTCCCACGGCCGCAAAGTCTTCTTCGAGGTTCGTACAGCGCCCCCTTTGGCCAGCCCATTGTGCTGCTTCAGCCGCCGTACTATAAAACGCGTTGGTAGTGTTCTACGCGCCTTCAGGCTTTCGAATAAATGTATTGAAGCTCACCTGGATTTGGAGTCGAGCCTACATATACACTACCGTGTCGAACAGTAGATCTCAAGAGGTAGCAGCAATAAAAAGCTGGGATGGGGCGATCCATGGGCATGTTGAGGCTCTGTTGTTGTTGATGATGTTACGGGCGACGTTCTCCTTATCGATCAAGGGTAAAAAGATAAAGCGGCACTAAATTATTTGACGATGTGTTAGGCGCGATGGTGCATTGCCGGTCAGTGATAAGGAGTGCCGCTTTTCGTTTCCAGTGAGGGTACTAGTACAGGTTACAGCGGAAGCAGGGGCCTGTTATCAGACGAACAGGGGGCTTGCCGGTATATATTACCTTAATAATTAGATGAAAGGATCATCAAATTGTGTGTATCTAAAGAAATTGACCCCTAAGATAGCAAAACGTTCCAGTTCAAATGGACCGTTGTGGAAACCTCAATGGAGCCCTAAATCACTAGCGCTGCAGGATAGCTTGAACGGATTGATAGAAGTATATTTCAGAAGAGCCTGGAACAATTCTTGTAAACTTTCTAGTGCTTGGTAATTGTTATTTTGAGATAGAACATTAAAATACTTTTCAATTCCTACATTTACATTTATAGAAGCTGACCGAGGTAACGTCTGCCTCGATATCCGGATGCGGAACCTCACTTCTCTCTCCCTCTCCTCTTATTGGTTCGTTAGCTGGTGTGTGCCTGATTCAGGCTGCTAGGGTGCCGAGCATATCCTGGCAGTATCAATCGCCAAAATATAGCCTTGTTGAAGCTGGAAAAAAAGTAAAGCTGAGGATGATGAAGTGGGGAGAAGGACACTACCACGACATTGATTGATGTTGTGCAATGTTAAAGCAGAATTCAATATTTGTAACTCTTCTCATGAATCAGATTAATTGTATATTTATCTCAAGGCGTCTCGTGGATTTATATATGTGTTCGGGCGGGCAGGGATGTGACGTGCATTACAGCGTATCCGCTCCGCTTTCGTTCGTGCTTGCTGCTAAACCAACATGCCGTAGCAGAAAGCCACGCCACGAGTGCCCTTCGTCTCCTCCAATATCGAAAACGCTCATCCCGCGAGATATACACCACTTAATCGACTCTCACCCACCACCGACCACCACCGACCACACACTCTCTGGACCGGACCTTCGACCGGATTCCCCCCCTCGCATGCGAATGTAATAATATGCCGTAGCTCTTTCCATCCTGCGCATGCACTTGATCGTTCTTGCCGTAGACGTACGAGGGGAAAGGTGCCGCCCAACAGACCTGCTGGACGGAATATCACTATCCTACCACCCATCCATTCATTCGATGTCTGTAATTTGATACCTACGACCTGCGATCACTTAACTAGTCTACACGAACACCCTCGATCCTTTGTCGCCCACTCCATACTGTCAACATGGTGCAGGTACCGATGACAACGGCGGCTTCGAATATTACGATGCGAGCCTCGCCCGCAAGTGGTACGAACAGCAATGCGACGTCTACTCGAGGAAAGCCGAGTGGAAATGGCAACTCGAATAATCCCGCCGCCGCGCCGCTGCCTCTAAGCGCGATGCATTCCCTTCCTCTAGATTTAACCAGTGTCGAGAGGAGGGGACAGGCAACAGCTAGTCGAGAGTCGACAAAAAAGATACGACCCCATGGGCTGCAAGAGGCGCCAACATATAGACCTACGGAGGAGGAATTCAAAGATCCATTCGAATATATGAAGAAGATTGCTCCGGAGGCGTCAAAATTTGGTATCTGCAAGATTATCCCTCCCGATGCGTGGAAACCGGACTTTGCAATCGACACAGAGGTACGTGGCCGTGTCTTACAAATCCTTATTACAACTTTACAACATATATTTTGCACTTCGCTTTCTCAACCTTCTTATTATTCACTTCGAGCGGATTATTGACTTGTTGCAGCGGTTTCACTTTCGTACACGAAAACAAGAGTTGAACTCGGTTGAAGGCAGTAAGTCCCAGAAATTACAGTGTAACCATGGACTTCACTTCAAATCTCTAACACATCTTACCAGGCACTCGTGCGAACCTCACATATCTCGATCAACTGGCCAAATTTCATAGGCAACATGGAACCAACCTCAATCGATTTCCAAGCGTCGACAAACGGCCTCTCGATTTATATAAACTTAAGAAAGCTGTGGAGACGAGAGGAGGCTTCGAGAAAGTATGCAGACTCAAGAAGTGGGCGGAGATTGGGCGAGACTTGGGCTACAGTGGGAAGATCATGTCATCGTTGTCAACGTCACTCAAGAACTCGTACCAGCGATGGCTTTTCCCCTACGAGGAATACCTTCGACAGGCAAAGCCTGGCGTACATCAACAGCTGGAATTCGAATACGGAGGTCCTCTGACGCCTTCTCCCGCAAATTCTCCCATGAAGAAATCGCACCAGCATACGCCGTCAAGCCTCAGAGGCGAGTCTCCAATCATGAGAGCTTCGGATGCGCTCAATGCTTCTATGAAAGATGAGTTCGAGAAGGGCATGAAGAACATCCCTATGCTTGAGTCACCAGCCGCAGCCGCACCAACACCTCCACCACCTCAGCCGCATCCCGTCTCTTCAGGGTTCACACCCGTCAATGCTGGCTTCACACCCGTCAACACAACTCAGGCGACATTCACACCAGTAAGTATTAACAGGCGGGAGCGAGAAGAACGTAGTTTCACTCCACCAAGACGACCACCATTCGACAGCCCAATGTCTTCAGCAAAAAATACTCCCGAGTACAGGCCTTCAGCTCTTAGCTCGGCTCCTCTTGTGAACGGTTTTACGTCAAATCCGCTGTTGAAACGACAGCTCAGTCACGATAGCCTTGACTCACGATCGCGAAGAGACAGCCAACCTCCAGGGGATGATAGTGAAAGTGGCGGACGTCGTAGTAAGCGTCTCAAGAAAGGTATGTCAAAATCTAATGTTTTTTGGTTTCTGCGGTCGCAATAGGAGTATATTTTTGAGCTTGGGTGATGGATGGGATGGGGTGCAGGGATGCATTTTATGCATTTCCCACCATCCCGTCTTCGCCTTGTGATTGGTGATGGGGATCTGGCTAATGCTTGCCCTGCAGATGCGGTACCGACTGTGGCT
The DNA here is from genome assembly GCF_007821495.1 of Lachnellula hyalina. Classification (NCBI taxonomy): domain Eukaryota; kingdom Fungi; phylum Ascomycota; class Leotiomycetes; order Helotiales; family Lachnaceae; genus Lachnellula; species Lachnellula hyalina. Next base: position 99,385 of record NW_022157173.1, read on the forward strand.
GGATCGCACATGACCTTATTCCGACCAACACCCCCAAGGATCCCAGGAGAGCACCGTTCGTCTGCTCCTGGTGAGGTAAGCGAATCTAATCCAACCATATTTGATCCGAATGTAGACTTAGAGTTTTATCAGAAGTGTGAAAACTGTGGAATGAATGACGATCGGGGAAATATTCTGATCTGCGAGTCGTGCGATCTCGGTTATCATATGTATTGTCTTGATCCTCGAGTCACACATAAACCGGATTACGATTGGCATTGTCCGAGATGTCTCGTCGGCGATGGTCAATTTGGGTTCGAAGAAGGCGGAATTTATTCACTAAAACAATTCCAAGAAAAGGCAGCAGATTTCAAGGAAGGTTACTTCCAGAACAAGATGCCTTTCGACCCTGTCCTAAATTGCCCTCGCCCCGTTACGGAGGACGATATCGAGCGAGAATTCTGGCGACTTGTGGCCAGCCTGGAAGAAACTGTCGAGGTCGAATATGGAGCGGACATTCATTCTACAACCCACGGAAGTGGTTTCCCCACGATCGAGAAGAATCCCCGTGATCTATATTCGACGGATCCTTGGAACCTGAACATCACGCCACTTCATCCGGAGTCGCTCTTCCGACACATCAAGTCTGACATCTCTGGCATGACTGTTCCTTGGTTGTATATTGGAATGATCTTCTCGACTTTCTGTTGGCACAACGAGGATCATTATGCATATTCAGCCAATTACCAGCATTTTGGGTCAACGAAGACGTGGTACGGTATTCCCGGAGAAGATGCCGAGAAGTTCGAGAATGCCATGCGAGAAGCAATTCCCGAACTGTTCGAGACTCAACCTGATCTTCTTTTCCAACTGGTAACCCTTTTGACGCCCGAGCAGTTAAAGAAGGCTGGGGTCAGAGTCTACGCCTTAGATCAAAGAGCCGGCCAGTTTGTGGTCACATTCCCCCAGGCGTATCATGCCGGCTTCAATCACGGGTTCAATTTCAACGAGGCTGTTAACTTCGCGCCCAATGACTGGGAGCCATTTGGGGATGCAGGCGTTGAACGTTTGCAGCAATTCAGGCGACAGCCCTGCTTCTCGCATGATGAGTTACTCTGGACTGCCGCCGAAGGTGCCAGTGCCAATGGTGTCATCACAATCCAAACTGCAAAATGGCTTGCACCTGCGCTTGAACGTCTTCGAGATCGCGAAACAGCTCAGCGAAAGGTTTTCCTCGATAAGCACAAAGAACATGAAGGTCCATGTGTCATTACCGATGCCATTGAAGGCGCTGGCCCTCGTTGTCATATCGGCTTTGTCATTGACGAGGAAGATGTTCCTGAAGAGGAATATCAATGCACCCATTGCAAGGCGTACGCTTATCTTTCAAGATTTAAGTGCACCACTAGTGGTAAGGTCATGTGTCTACTTCATGCGGGTAATTTTGAATGCTGCCAAATGCCACAAGAGCAGCGTTACGCTGGAAACAACCATACTCTTCATTATCGTCGCACAGAAGATGCAATCGAAGCTATGTATGAGAAGGTTGTCGAAAAGGCTCGACTACCAGAACAGTGGGAGGAGAAGGTAGAGGCAATACTTGAAGAGCAAGCGACACCTCCTCTCAAAGCCCTCAAGTCCCTTCTTAACGAGGGAGAGCGCATCCCCTACGAGCTAAAGTCACTTCCAAGCTTGAAAGCATTCGTCGACAGATGTGTTGAATGGGTGGATGAAGCTACTAACTACATCGTTCGGAAGCAGCAAAACCGTCGCAAGAACGAAAGAGCTTGGAGAAAAGGTAGCAAGGCTGCTGAACTGGAAGAGAGAGACCGTGAATTTCGAAAGGTTGAAAACATCAAGAAACTGCTTAAGGAAGCTGATAAGATCGGGTTCGATTGCCCTGAGATTACCCAGCTGCGCGAACGCGCAGAAGCCATCGACTCATTCCGCCACGACGCCAAAATCGCAATACAAAATATCACGCTACGCCAAACTAAGGAACTCGAAGAAATGCTTGAGCGAGGGCAGAGTTTTAATGTCGACATGCCGGAGATAGAGAAGCTAGATTCGATCGTGAAACAAATGAAGTGGAACGATCGCTGTCGCGAGAACCGTGGCCAATTTCTCAGCCTCAAGGAGACGATTGATTTGATCGAAGAAGGTCTCAAACTCGACATCCCAGAATATAATGACCACCTGTGTCACTACATGGAACAAAGAAATTCCGGCATTGCGTGGGAAACCAAGGCCAAGGAATTGGTCAACGCTGAAGTTATTCACTATCCCCAACTTGAATCTCTCTCAGCACAGGCTCAGGCTGCTGCACTCCCAGTCTCTGCGGAAACTCTAGCTCAGGTCGACCAGATCCTTAACAAGCAACGAGAGGCCCATCGACAGATTCTCTCCTTGTACGACCGTAGCAGGACTGAAGATATCACCAAGCGACCCAAGTATGCGGAAGTTCGTGAGACAATGGAGCATCTAGCCGAGTTAAACAGCAAACCACAAGGCACTATAGATCTTGAAAAGGAACAAAAGCGCCACGAGGATTGGATGCGAAAAGGCAAGAAGTTGTTTGGCAAGGCCAATGCACCGTTGCATATCTTGAAGTCACATATGGAGTATGTGCTTGAGCGGAATCTCGACTGCTTCGACATCAATTCGGATAAGCCGAGACTGCCAGCTGAGCCTGCCTCCCGTGAGCCAAGTCCGTCCGAACAAAAGCTACATAGCTGGGAGGACCCACGCTTCCGCGAGGTCTTCTGTATCTGTCGTAGGATTGAAGCTGGTATGATGATTGAATGTGAGCTTTGTCACGAATGGTAAGTGCACTGACGTATTTCTCATGAAGATCACTAACATGATCAGGTACCACGGCAAATGTTTAAAGATCGCTCGAGGCAAGGTCAAAGATGATGAAAAGTATACTTGTCCTGTATGCGACTGGCGAGTTCGAATTCCACGTGATGCCGCTCGTCCTAAGCTGGAAGATCTTCAATCATGGCAGGATGAAATCCCAAACCTCCCATTTCAGCCCGACGAAGAAGAGATCCTTTCGAAGATTGTCGACAACGCCCAAGAGTTTCGCTCCCATGTTGCTCCTTTCTGCAACCCTGTGATGGCCACTGCCGACGAATCAGAAACTCAACGATTTTACCTCCGCAAGATTGAGGGTGCCGAAATCCTCTTAGCCTATGAGACCAATTTCTTCCGACAAGAACTCCACAAATGGTCACCAGTAGCGCCCGAGCCTCCGCCTGTTCTCGACTCATCGAAGTCTACCAGGAAGCCACGTCCTACAAAGCTACAAAAGCTAATGGCGCAACACGGAGTTGATGATCCAGAGCAGCTCCCTCAAAACGTCCGAATCAAACCCCACCAAGTAAAGCGCAAATCCAGCGAACCCTCATCATCTACCCGCCCTCAAGCACTCCAACCCGCACCTGGCCGCTCCGACTCCGGTACGCCCACCTCGCATACCTTCCCCTCTCACACAATGGGTGGCCCAACCCTTGTCAGCAGCGACCATGGGCACGGTCACCCTTCGCACTTTGGTGGATTCGCCTCGGTCCAAGACCCGCACCTTAGCATGTCGCCATCCAGCCAAACGTCGCCCGCCTTTGCACCACACGCTTTCTTACACGGCTCCCCTGGTTTTAGCTCAGGCAGTCCGCGCGCTGCTATGTTTGGTGATTCCGCGGGGTTTGGACGCATGGATGAGGTTGCCACACTTGGGAATGAGGAACGTATGTTTGAGGAAATGACGAATCAGGACGATGCTTTGGACAAGGCGAAGAAGATTGAGAGACCGGGTACGGGAGGTGGGACTGGTGGAGCTTGGGATGCTGGCGATGAGGACATGGAGTTGTTTTTTGATGGACCTTGAACTGATGAAACCATGTTTTCTTGTTGATTTGTTATTGCATCATTGCATTTACGTGGACCTGATGATGATCGGCGTTTACTATGGGGCAGGAAATCTGCGGTGGCGCTCGGTAGTGAGGGACAGAAAGAGGCGTTGGCTTTACTTTGTTTTGCTTTGCTTTATCTACCTATGTATTCTACTTCATTTCTGCATGACGCATCGCATTGAATTGGATTGCATTATATTGCACTTGAAAAGGGGGCGAAAAGGAGAATGGAACGGACAGAAGAGGGAGGAAGAGGAGAGGAGATGTGTACTTGCTAGATACGGCAGTTGAAAAATGAGCTTGTAGTATATGTATTTTCCACCGGCTTGGTGTTTATGCTTCTGGTGAAGACGTGAGGTTGTTTTATTTTGCTTTTATTTTGCTAGTAAAGGGCCGGGATGACTCGTCGCTTCGGAATTGTATGGCTGGCTTGTAAGTGATATGTATATGTATATTTATTTATAGTAACATACCTTATCCCTGATATGAATATAGTACTTTTGTCTGAATTAGGGGACTTGTCTTCCGGTATTGTGCTAGGAAAACTTTTTGACATATCATTTTGTTGTTGACGCTTTGATATCGTTCGTATGGTATTGAAAGGCTGGTAGAGTGACCCTTGCCTGTATATTGCGGCTTTTGTTTTGGAATGGAAGGATTAGGGAGGGGCTATGCCAAGCCTCGAAGGGTTTCTGACGCACGAGAGAAATCTCTAAAGCAACCTTCAGTGTTGTTGGTTTCTTTGTAGAATAAATAATTGTGGAGCCGGCGTGGGTTTCCACCATTGATTTTCTTCGAGATGTCGAGCATTGCAGGCTCGGCGTATCCAATTGCTTTTGCGTCGTGAGCTACCCCCATATAGGCTCCACATACTTCAATCGAGTTGAGGCCTTTATTTTATGATACCCCTTGGGAGTTCGTCATTGTGGCCTTGATGCTGTCCCACATCAAGGCTCAGGTTTAGTAGTCGGTAGGCTAGTAGTAGTAGAGTAGACAGCAAATTAAAGCTACTCATACAGAACCTCTGCATACCTAGGAATCTCAATTGTCTTAGTTCACCCTCACTCTGCTTCTCAACCGGCTTCGTAGAGCTCCGGATGACTTCAACCGGGCTGATTCGAAGAGAGCGCTGCCAAGCCCCTACCAACAACCACCGAATATATTCGCTAAAACAGCCTAATTCTAACCCATCAATAATCGTACCGCACACATCCCGCTCAGTCCCTAATATGCTTTCCCGAGCTTTCAGAATGTCTGATGCTACCAGGGAGACTTTCTGGCTTCAAAACAGCGAATCGTCATCATAGCCGTACTCACACCTATACACTTCGGTTGGACTCGCAGCACATTTGCTTTCTATAGGAAATATTGCAGTCTTTTGCACGGGAACAAGGTTGTATTGGCATTGTGTATGCTTGAGATCGATGTGTTTGGGATAACCAGAGTTGATTCCGATTGGGGTTTCGAGATTGTCGTTGAGAGTTCTTCGCATGGTTGATAATTGTGTGTTGCGTGTTGGTAGGAGTTTCGATATCTATAGAGCGGAGATAGTGGTAGGTGGTTGAATGGGGAGTTGTGGAAGAACGCGAAGCGAGAAGAATTACCATGCAAGCGATGCGTTTTCAGGGGCACGGCGCGCTAGGATAGATAGTCACGTGCGACGTATTTACAACCCAACTTGGACCGCGAATTCGAATGCAAGTTCCTTCTCTTGAACGACAAGTAAAACAAAAATACACCTTTTTCGGCCGTTCTAGCTTAAAGCTAAGTCATCACGCTTAAAAGAGGAGTTCAATCTTACAAAATGACATTCTAAACATTCTATTATACCGATTTCATATACTCGAAGTACGACTCAAACTACTTCTATATTTATCCCAATCCCATCCTATTTGCAACACAGACAAACAGGCAACTTACTCAGCATCCCACTGAACCTTCATCGTAGTCGGAAATGGAAAATAGCTACTCTGATCAGGCGTCATATAACCCTCCACCCCTTCCAGCCCCATATGTGCAATCCTCTTCATCTCCCCCTGACTCTCCCCATACCATCCCCCACCCACCGCCCTCCGCAGATTTCTCAACCCAAACACCGTCTTGAACATAGCATTCATTGCAGCCATACTCACGTCCATCCCTGCACATTGGTGCGGACCCAGGCCGTAGTGCAGATAGCTGTCTAGCGGACGATCGAGACGGACGGCGAGGGGGTCTGGGAACGCAGCGGCGTCAAGGGAGGCGAGGGCTATGTTGGCAAAGACGCGACGGCCGGGTGGGATGGGGATTTTAGTTCCGGCGTCTGAGATTATGGCTGGGGTGGGCGAGGGGGGTGTTGGGTGGTAGGAGCGGTATACACCGACAGTTGCGCGGAGACGGGCACCTTCCATGAAACTGGCGAAGGTCAGTATATTGAAAGGATCGTGCATGGTGCTTAGCTTACTATCTCAGAATCTTATCCTCGGCTTCCTTTGTGTTTTCCTTAGACAACCTATACAGCTCAGGAATGTACTGTGCTCCGTCTCCCAAGTAGTAATCGAGAGATTGCGTGAAGATTTGAGATTGATTGGCCGTCATAGCTGCAGCGGTCGGAAGTCTACGCGCCATGTTAGGAGACTGCGCTACATACAGAGTTTACATGCATGGGCACTTACAGATGAGACCAAACAACATCTTTGACAGATAGGTTGGTATCCAACAGTCGTTGAATCATATGTGTTCCATACTCCGTTAGTGGACTAGATTCGTGTAATTTGGCGAGCAGATCCGCAATAATACCAGTCTTTGAAATAGCCTCTGCATTTATCAATATCAATTCTCCCAACTGCTGGGCTAGTATGTGCCCGGCTTCTCGGAGCTGGAAGCTCTTGGCAATGTCGGCATTGTTGAATATAACAATGAAGAGTATCGAGAGAACTGTGTATAGCTCCTGTTCGGTGTAGATGCCTCTAGGATGTTCCTCGGTCTTGATTGGCAGACTGAAAACCGAGGCCGCAAACCTCGTGTTGACAAGGTTGGCAACGTCTCGGACGATATCGACTTGATATGCGGTTGCTCCTGGGACTTTGTAACTGTAGGTTTTAAGAAGCTTAGTTGTTGTCTCCTCGTAGAACCTTTTGACCTCGCCTTGCCACTTGTCGGGGTGGAGTCCCTTTATTATCAGCCTCCTAGAATCAGCGTTCGCAGGATTGTCACCAGCCAAGGCAAAGTCGACCCCATTCTTCATTTTGGGTTGGCTCGTAAGGAACGTGATCGCTTCGCCCCATGTAACTTTCCAGTCAGTTTTGTCATCGAGAATCTGTTTCACTGCAGCGTATGACTTGATAATGATGAGCTCTGGAACGCGAATCGGCTTATCCCAAGAGTACTTATCGGCTCTGCCCAATGACTTGAGAATGGCGAGATTTTCGCTCGGAACGACCAGCGGAAAATGGGCATAGATTGAATTGTCTTTAAAGTGATTTGGGAAAGCGCGGAAGAAGAGCTTGTGAAAGACAGCTCCATCGGAAACATTTAGATCATACTGGACTTCGTTGAATCTAGAGAATATTAGCAGGAAAGCTTTACAAGCACCAAATTGCTTACCCCCAGTTCGTGAGATTCTTTGGTGTGTAGTCGAGAGTATAAAAGCGATCACCGCGCACCAGAGATACGGCATCGGACAGAATTGCATACGAAGTAGTAAAGTTGACACAAAGTCCTGAGCCCGGGGACATTGGCGGTTTTGCTTTCTCTGCCACAAGACCAGGGTATAACTCAACGTAGTCAGGATGCTCATATAGGTTCCGTAGTTTTTTCGCCACCTCTGGGTCTGGATTGATGTCTTCAAAAGTCGCGTGCTTTGTGAGTCCAGTAAATTCGCGGAACTCGTTCAAAGATGCCAAGTTCCATGACCGTGCCTGGATTATGCCGAGAATCTCAACTGCTCGTAGATTTTTAGGGACTCTGTTAGCTCCAAACGATCCGGCTACGTCCTCAACTGAAGACTGGACAATCTCGACTAAAGCATCATCATCCAAGCTGCCGTCCGCATTTCGGTTAAGTCCAGCAAAGGGCCGTTGGAGAGGGTCTTCGGGAATGTCCTTTTCCATTACTCGCAGAGCACTAAGAAGCTCGGGCACTGTCACCTCCTCTGGGCTTTTGCCTGGAAACATTCTCGTATAGATGTCTTGGGTCCATTTGTCGTCTTTCTGAGAGACTGCTGAGTGCCATCGGTAGACTTAAAACAGTATTAGCACGAGCAACCCATATCTAGGAAAAGTTGCTTACTCAAGTTGAACTCCGCAGATACCTGGTTACCTGTCCCTTCCGCTGCAGGAGTATTAAATAAAGACTTTACTTCTGATGCACGGGGATCCAAATCCCACTTCGTGCCAGTTCGATTCAAGCTCAAAATGGTTCTAACATAATCCTTCAAAATACAATTGACGTATAAACCACAGGTAATCAAGCGGCCGGTTTGGAATAAATCATTGTCGTACTTGGCCCAAATTTCCTTCGTCGCATCTTCTTTGGGCTTTGAGAAACGTCCATTTTCGTTAATGCTGACCAGAATCAGCAGGTTTACCAGCGGTAGGCTGGTATCTTGACTTACAGTGCAAGCTGGGTAACAACATAGTTATGGAACCTATTAAACATTATGACCAGAACTCCAACGCCAGGAGGAAAGCCAAGGATTCTCTTCTCAGAAAAACAGTCTGGCTTCAGTTTGCCATCCTTGAAGGAACGGACTGTGTTTTGTTCTTCTTGACTGCTCCCGTACAACGGAGAGAGATCAAGGTAGCTGCTGGTCATAGAATTATTGAAATCATTGTGATCCTGAATTTTATTAATTGAGGGTGAAAACCTGGAAATTGTTATACTCACGGTTCTAAATATGTCGTGGATGATGACTGTGGCCAGATAAAACAGCATGCTGGAGATCTTGTTAGGGTGTGTCTCGAAGGTTTCTCCACGGACCATCAAGCTGTCGAAAATCGCACCAGGATCTGGGAGGGCGATGTTTTGTAGCACCTTTGGCTTTGCAGACCTAGCATATGGGGTATTCGCGGCTCCGAGCTCCGGAATTCTGATGTTGTTATAGGACCCATCTGCTTCCCGATACTTGTATTTCGAACCCAAAGATGTAGGAGGTAAGTGGGGGAGCGCATTCCAGAGATTGTTGACAAAGCCAGTTGTGAGCTGACTTGACACTTTTGAAGTAAGGTCGAGCTTGCTGAGGACTCCAACCAGGTTTTCGAGTAGGAATTTGTTGTCGTCTTGAACACCTTTCACTTCCGAGTTGAAGAGCGAGAGGAGAGTCCCGACATCTTTAAATCCTAGTTTTTGGAGGTCGTGTATAAGACCCGTCATCTTCTGGTTATCATCATTGAGTGGGATATAGCGTTGCGTGGGAATCGGAGAGAGTGATATGCCAATGACCTGCTTCACGGCTTTCAACGCAGATTCTATTTCATTCCGCCATTGTTTTGGTTCGGTGCTGGAGGTATCCACAGGGGCTTTTGGGCTTGAAGCCATGCTGGGAGTATATAGAGAATTCAAAATTTGGGGTTGAATAAAGCTATTAAAATGAATAGTTGCAAGTTTCAAGGTATAATCAAGATGAAATTGAGGGAGAGAGTTGTGACGATTGAAGTCAAGGCATTGAAGAGGAGGCTATCAGGGAACTACATTGATTTACAAAGGTTGGATTATCGGGAAAAAGGCAGTCAGATGCTTCAGTGCCACAATTACACGATGACATGACGGCATCACATGAGAGAGAGCCTTTGTTCACTATCTCGGTGACCATGTAGAGACGCCTCAGCCGAATCGCCCGGGGGAATAGCTGAAATCAGAATTGTCTGTACAGAAGTCGGAAGATATGGAAGGCCTCAGCCGCTCCAAAACCAAAATTGATACCGTACCAGAGATGGTTGTGTAACCAGCCCTTTCACCTTGACGAATAACAGATGATGCGCATCAAGTCATCATGTTGCACTGCAGCTATGTTGAAGATCCCACACCAATCGGATAAAGTTGCACATCAGACTTGAGTACTGCCCGGAACATCATTTCTTTGAAATGGAATTAGAAGATGTTATACGGAGGTGCTGGAGACTTGTTGACAATAAAAACACCACCAAAATAAACATTTGTCACATACCTAGATATCCTTGGTGGTGACCTTTTACAGCGTGACATGAAAGTTTCTTGCAAGTCCCCACATCAGCAGGATTGGGAAGCCGGAAGAGCCCCTGCAACTTACGCCCGGCAGATCTAATCCTCGCTGAAGGTGGTGCTCTGCAGAAGCTGAATCTTTCAGCGCCCTACACCTCCAACCTCACACTTTACCAATGGCTTCACATGGCAAGGATGGCCCTTGTATCCATCCACACCGATATCAGCTTGATACCTCATAGAGTATGCAATTAGGTGTGGATTCACCTCTGTATTTGATGTACTGTAAGCAGGACTGCAATGGCATAGTCTGCACCTGTTACAGTAATCAGCTTATGGTAGTACACCAATACCTGCACTCTACTCGTGTGGTTCCGTATCGTACGATAGATGTATCATAGACTCGGTATGAAAGATACACATAGGGTCTTCTTTCAATCAAAGAGATATCTTCAAGTACTAGGAAGGTGAGCATATATTCCCACGCAGCAGATAATCAACCTCGTGACTCCATCCGCACCCCACCATCCTATCCTCAAGCACCACCCTCCCTCTTCGCATACTCATCTTCCATTTTCTCCCTATACAACCTATCCTTCTCACCCTCATCCGTATCCGTCACATCCTCGATCCTCCTACTCCCATTCACATTCCCATTCGCATCCCCACTCCCACTAAGCTGTCCCTGCCCCAGCGTCCTCCCACCATCCAAAACCTGCCTCCCATTCGCATCGTAATTCCTCGTTTCCCGAATCGCCGGCTGGCCTAGGTTCTGACTCGTGGTCTGCACTCGGGTGCCCGAAGGGTTCGAGTGCGTTGTTGATTGGTAGACTTGGCCTGTTCGCTGGACTCCGCTGGAGGACGACAAGGAGACGGAGGACGAGGATGAGTACGAGAAGTTGAAAGACGACATTGTTGGTTGTAGTTGTGGTATTGCTGTGTTATTTTGTTTCTGTTTCTTGGAGTAGATTTTGTTGATGTAGACGGGTTGGTTGGCGAGCGCTAGCCAAGCTTTATATATTTCTTTGCGACGCGCGTGATTGACATCATGGTTGGTGGCGAAAGCTACTAGCACGTGATTGATCTTGAATCCTGCTGGATGATTCTGTTCCCTTCTGATACATTGTTTGCTATTTGACACTCTTTAAAGAGGCTATCTATCAAGCTGTATACCTGACTAACACTACTTTGAAAATAGATTGCAGGAAAATAAAATGGATTGAAGGTCGAAGATCAATCTTATCAGATCCTCCCCCCTGAACCGGACCCCACAACCTCTTCCCAATTCTTCACCCACCACTCAAATCACCGCTGTCTTAACCTTTTAATAGTACTTTATATATTTGTCACTTACTGGAATTGAAACGCCATCTCATACAAGAAATATTTTTTCTCACCATCTCTATATATGAGCCATAACCCTACTCCCATTCTCAAGCGCCTTCCCACTCTCAGCAATAACATCATAACTACCCTCAATCAGCACTCTTCCCCTCTCAACTTTATCTCACAATCCTATTCTCAACGAATGAAAAAGACACAAAATTACTTGTACAAAAGCTCCAGATGATCCTCCCCACTCCTAACTCTAGTCCTCCGAATAAATCCATAGCCTGTGAAAGGCGTGCCGACCACCTGGATCAGCGTTCCGTGAGTACTGGAGGTGGAGGAAGGAATGAAGAGCGCACAGTGGGCGCGCGTGCTGTTTACTTTTGAGGCGCGGGTAGGGTAGACGAGAAGATTGATTTGGCGATGCATGTTATGTTATTTGTTTGAGCAAATGTATGCGGTGCTAATTCCCGAGCTTGAAAATGAAAACATAAGGAGCTTGGTTAGGCAGCTACAAGCTGTCCAGAGCTAGTGAGCTATAAGTGCTTGGAACCAATTGTGGGGTCCACTGGTGTTTCTCCGTAATTATGAGGCTGTGTTTGATCTGCTGAACGAGAAAGATGTCTCGGAGTGGGATCATTCTCATTTTGAGACGGAATTCATCGGGTTGCGACTTGAGAGGTGATACCATTTTGCTCTCTCTGCCCCAGCCTCTTCTAACAACTTGACAATATGCTTCAAACCTTTAGATCGTGCCACATCTACGAGTCGCTCAGGCTTGCCTGTATAATTCCGGCCGCCCGGAATCCTCACATTCACGTCCGCACCGGCCGCGATAAGGCGCCTCACAGCAGTGCAATGAGCTGCGTACCCATTCTTGTAGGATCCGGAGGGTCTCATATCATTAATAAGACTTGCGAGGGGCCGAAACGAGCGGAACTCAATATTCACATTGGCGCCAGCTTCGATTAGAAGTGATAGGAGGCTCCACGGCCTCGCACCGGGTTTCTTGGCGTTCCGAAGAGCGGCGAATATGGGCGCTTCACACTCTGATCTGCTGTCTCCTGGCCAATTCGCGTTGGCTCCAAGGTGAAGCAGAAGTTTGACTCCTTCCTTGTCGCCTCGTGAAATTGCAAGTGCCATTGGGGCCCAATATGTTCCTTCGAATTTCAAACCCGACTCCCTGATCACCGCGACATGTTGATCATCATTATCCAGAGGCCTATTGAGATCCACTCCAGCTTGGTGGAGGAGTTTGATGGCACGGTGGTTTTCCTCCATAATCGATTTGACGAGAAGGATGGCAAAAAGGTTCGCTTCACTGCAGTGGTAGGGCTGTTTCGTGATGGCTGACGACCGAACATTTCTTTTCAGAATTGTCTAAGCAGAAAGAACGTGGCAGGAGTGTCTGAAACCAGGGCAACATAGAGGTAGTGCGTGCCGTCTACGCCCAAAATGAGGTATTTCATCTCTGCTGGTATGACACGGGTAGCTGAAAGGACAGTTTCAAAACTTCCACGGAGAATGGCATCTGGGATATGGTGTTTTAAGGTGGAGCTTGACTTTACACGCTCTAGTTGCTTTTCCGGAAACTGCGCAAGGAAAGCTTCCATGATAGACCAGCACATCTCATGAGACAACTTTGCAGATAACAGATTTGCAGTCAAATCTGAACCTTTAGCGTAATGTAGGCGTATAGTGGATACAAGTGCGGCGTGGTAGAACATGCCTTGTTCTTTCGTACCCTGACCAACTTGAAACGAAATATCGCAGTATTTTTCAGCCCGCAAACAATCCCCACGATAAGTGTGGAGCTCAGCAAGCAAGGAAGCGGCCCAGCGCTCATATTTGGTCATGGTTCTATTGGTACGTAAGTTGGCGAAGGGGTTCGGAATATTTTTCCACAATCGAGCCGACTTGGAAAGCGCAGGACTTTTCGATCCAGGGCTCAGATTCAACACTCGAATTGCGCTTAGTGAAAGGCAGAGCGAGATATTAATTTCCACGCTTGCTAGTGGCTTTCGGTTGAGGTTGCTAGGTCGGGATAATTCGGCGGAACTCCTATATGCCTCAGCGAAGCAATTGTAGGACTCGTTGTATTGTCCCTGGGCGTAGTATAGTTTTCCTTGCTCAAGGAGTTGGTCAAGAACGAAAGTCGAACCAAATGGTACTAATTCTTCAGTGAGTGCAGGCTCGGTGAGGATAGTAGGAGTAGAGGTTCTCTTGTCAGATCGCCAAGATTCAAGGATACCTGAAGAAGATGAAAGCCCTATAGTATTGTGGTGCGAACCATCATCTCTGGCATCAGCAATTGAAATCCCTTCGACCCAAGATTCAACTTCTTGTTGTTGAGAGATTGTCAAGGGGGTACCAGCTTCAGATCCTGTTGTAGACCACTGTCCTACGATGAGTTCCTCAAGCACCTCATTCTTGGGTTGACTTGCGCTTTGATTATGAATCGTCAAGGTTCTAGAAAAATGAGAAATGCTCAGGTAAAGTTGAAGAGTACACAACCTACATGTTGATTAACAATAAGCATGTTTGGGACATCTCACTATAGAACTGTATCTGTCTCCGGAGATTGATGAGGTTGCCACTTTCTGAACTGAGCCTCAGCTGGGCGGCGACAGCCCGGTAAGCATTCCCACCTTGTTTCCCTAGCTTCTGAAATACGCGATCTAGTTTCAAGACCGTATATTGACAATCAGAGATTATCTGATTCATTAAAGACCAGATGAACTCTATCTTCTGACTGTGGCGTAGTTCTGGCGGGATATCTTGGAAATTAGTCTTGATTGCTTCGAGGACACTTTTCAAAGTGACAACCTCATTGCAAAAGTTGCTGATTGTTTCGTCCGCATCTTTGACGCGAGAGATGAAATCATGGAGTCGGCTGATGACTTTGGCGAGAATTACGACCGCTCCGCCTGCTGAAGCAATAGTTGAGAAGATATCCATGGTAGATTGGCCAAATGTAAGGTCCACAAGTTCTCAACATGTCTGCCTTCGCGTGTGTTCCTTTCCAGGCTGGGACTTGGTGGTATGCTCGAATCTATCAGCCGTTACGCACAAAGGTACTTTAACAGTGTGATATCACTGAATCGTCCTCAAGCTAGCGCCCGTATATTCGTGATTGGGTTTATCAAGAGGGGCATAGGGCGCTTACAAGGCGAGGCTGTGAGAGCCTAGCCAATATAAACTTAGTAAAGAGACCTTTACAAGATGATATATGGACGTTGAGCGACTGACTGTAAGTATCTAGGTGTCTGCCGTCGATGTTCTCAGAGGCATATGTGAAGTGAAGAAATTGTTGTTGAGAAAGACGGATCGGAAGGAAAGGTGGTACGGGTTACAGGTTTGGGCCATCTCGAAGGCACCACTTACGTGAACTCCAGAAATAGAAGAAATAAAAATAAATACGGCTGAAGGTATAAATAGCTTGAAATATTACCGCCAAAATGTATTTTTCGGTGCTTACCAAGATTTGCTAGCCAGCGCTGTTTCATAGCTGAATTTAGATGCCTCGGAGGTCGAGCTATAGCGGGCGAGATACCTCACTGATTGAGACCTAAAAACAAAGGAGGCAATCAGCAATGCGGTTAAGGTTTCAATTCTCTCACAATCCCGAATTCTGCAATGCCTCTTGCTAGAGATGTATTGCGCCAGAAACGATGCATTCGCCACATCGGGCCAATCTATCACTTGAACAGCCTCTTTCCGCCAACCTTGGTGCCAAATCTCTCCACTCCACTAGATTGCTGATGCTGCCATAAACCCAACTGACCCACCAAACCGCCATCCCTCGTGAGGTTGTGCCTCCTCAGAGCTTCGCGTAAGTGATCCGGCAAAAGCGGTCCTCTTCTTGTCTCGTTTTCTCTCGGCTTGCCATCTTCTGCTGGTGGACCTGGACGACCAGTCGTTTGATCTTCCCCCGAGCTCTCCAGCCACTGTGTTTGCACCTTCCTCGCGCCTTCGATCATTTCGCCTGCATAAACTTTGGCCGCGGACTTGACGGCAAGAATAACATTCGTAGGCGCAGACTGAGAAAGGGTCTGGTTGATAATCTATTTACAGTTAGCATACCAGGTGCCTCGGCTTGAGTTAGAAAAGAATAGACATACCCTCCTAACAATCGCATCTGGCAATTTACTTGACCTCCATGCCTCAAACCGCGAGAACTGCTGCGCGTCAAGATTACTGGTAAGGAGAGCCCTGTGCTCCATCTCCTTCTTTCTCTCCTCCAGCGTCCCAGCCGCCATCTGGACATCCATGTTCCCACCCCCATCATCCTCCTCTTCCTCCGCCGTACTCGCTCTGCGCTTCCTCTTTCCCTCACCCCCAACCACAGAAGATTTATCATTCTCGCCTTTTTTAGGCTTGCGCGCGCGCTTCTTCTTCGCTCCGCTACCAGAGACCAAGGACATTGTGTCTGAGGTAGGGGAGCGCGAGAATGCGGGTGTGGTGTGGGAGGCATTTTCGGGAGGGAATGAGGTCTGGCGAAGAGGGTGGGTGGAGGCTGCGGAAGTGGTGGAGAGCATGGAGGCTTTGCGCCGTTTTTGGGCTGGTGCTGAGGAAGGCATATCCGATTGCCGTCGTTTCGGGGGCTGGGGAAGTTGCGCGTTGGATGGATAGGGAGGGGAGATGGCGGAGGTGTAGTTGTGGTTGTATGGAGGAGAGGCCATGATGAATGATGACTAGGAGATTCACCAGGTAAGAGGTAAAATATTTGATAGTGTACCAGAGAGACGGAGTTGGAGTAGGTGCTGGACTTGGAGATGTTGATGTTGAAGTTGTATAGTACCTAAGGTGTCCTTCAAGATATGTGTAGCCGTAGCCGTGGCGGTTGATGGATGGAAGTGATGTTGTTTTGGACAAGACAAGACAAGGCTGAGCTGAGCCGAGCATGTTGCGCTAATCAGTGCAGACCCCAGGGTTGAGATATCCCTAGCGTTACAGTAGCGTGCTGCTGGGCTATCGGGCAATAATATGCGATATATTTTTATCACCTAAGCTTACCTTCTCTTTCTGCAAACGGACCATAAAATGGTACAATTCGCCAATCCACCAACTCCAGGTAAAGAAGACGACGAAGAGGCCATTGAAGATATGCCTTCAGTAACCTCCTCCGAAGATGGTATCCACAATGGGACCTCGAAGCGCAAATCAGATGATGAGGGGCAAAGCAAAAAGAGGAAGAGAAAGTCCAAGTCCGAGAAAGGCTCCAAGGTCAACGGCGTAAAGAGGAGGCACAGCGTCAGTAAACCTGCGAGAGATCCAAGGGACGAAGCATCCTCTTCCAGATCCAAGAAGGAACTTGCTGGGACTCGCTCGCCAAGTCCAGTAATAGACTTTGATGGGCTCAGCAGACCAAGTAGGCTTCCAATTTTACGTACACTGTGAGTAGACTAACATTTTTCAAGGTCGAGGCACCCGCGAACGAAAAGAAGAAACCCCCGAACAAGCAACAGCCAGGCTCCAGAAGCTGTCTGGTGCCGTCCGAACAATTCTCGAATGCCTTGGGGAGGACCCGGATCGAGAGGGACTGCTGGGAACACCAGAAAGATACGCCAAGGCTATGTTGTTCTTCACAAAAGGATATCAGGAGAATGTGCGAGATATTGTGAATAATGCTATTTTCCACGAGGGACACAATGAACTAGTCATTGTGAAGGATATCGAGGTGTTCAGTCTTTGCGAGCACCACATGGTACCATTTACTGGAAAGGTAGGATTTCATAAACGGAAAGAGGCATGGGACTTTTGGGTTAACATATCTTCCAGATGCACATCGGTTACATCCCCGACAAAGACGTGATCGGAATCTCGAAACTTCCCCGAATAGCAGACATGTTCTCCCGCCGTCTCCAAATCCAGGAACGTCTCACCAAAGACGTCGCCCACGCCGTTATGGAAGTGCTAAAACCGCAAGGTGTCGCGGTAGTCATGGAATCTAGTCATTTGTGCATGGTGATGCGGGGTGTAGAGAAGACGAGCGCAACTACGATTACGAGTTGCGTGCTAGGCTGCATCGAAAAGAGGGAGAAGACTAGAAATGAGTTCTTCAGTCTTGTGGGGCTTAATAGACGATGATTTTGTATGGATGGGTGGAGATTTTGATTAGCATTTTACAAGGCGAGGCGTTGCATGGATTGAACGGGGATGGAAGGTCTTCAACACCACGGTCGGCGTTGTTACTTTGGTCTTAACGCCATATTATATGACATGAGAGTCATATTTATCTGGTCACTGAGTTGTCAACACTCGAAAGTACTCCTCTCTACGGAGATTCAACAATTGAAGGCTGTTCGCCAATATTTACACTGCGCTAATACTCACTGGCTTCTTTGATACAAGTCTTTGACATAAGTGGTAGCCATCATCTTCTTTTCTATTTGAATTCAACCACCCTCTTCTTCTAACGCCCCAACACTCCCCAATTCTAACCACTTTCCTCCCTCCACAGCATTCACCACTTTTCCTACCTCCCCCCAAATGCTAGCCGCAACATCCTCCACCCCTACACTCGCATCAACAACAAAAAAATCACTACTTTCCTCACCCCCTCTCCCCAGCAGTCCCAAAAACAGTTCCCTAACCCTCTCCTGCATCTCTCTCTTCTCATACTTCTCATCCCCATACCCACCTCTCTTAACCGCCGCTTCAGGGTCGAGATCTAGGAACACGACGCGGTCCGGGCGTGGGAGTCCGACTTCGGGTTGGCGAGCCCAGGCGAGGGATAGTGATGGGAGCTGTTTGGCAGCGCTGTAGACAATTCCGGAGTAGTAGTAGCGGTCGCATATTAGGGTGTAGCCGTGGGCTATTTGGTCTTTCATCCATTGTCTATAAGGAGTTAGTGAGATTCTGATGGAGGGTAAGGTGGAAGGCGAACGCTTTCTCCCATCTATTAGTTGTGAATAGAAGATGGATTGCATGGTCGTCCATTTCGGTTTGACTTTTCAGGTAGCTGGATATCATTTTCCCTATTGGGGATGTTCGGTCTGTGAAGAAAAGGGATTCAGCACGTGCTTGGATTTCAGGTGAAAATGATGATATGATATAGAAAAGGAATGGGTAAAGAGTATATTTAGTTACCTGGAAATCCAATTGCTTTTACATTGTGACCTTCTGCGTAAAGTCTATCGCATAACTTCTTCACTTGAGTTGATTTGCCCGCTCTATCGAGGCCCTCAACTACAATAAATGCACCTCTTGAGACGGGCTTTGCGGGTTCTTGCCAGGGGTATGGATCTTCGGAAGGGCTGGCCATTTAATGAAGGACTGTTTCACAAGAAAATTATATGGGGAAATTCGAAATGAAGTCTATAACCAAACTTTCAATTGAAGTGCTATGTACGAGTGGGGTAGTTCGCGTCCTGAATCTGGTGGGGGATGCGACTTTTTAGCGCAAGCTTTGACACTTCAGCCTTGCAACAACTCTACAGTATTGACTCTACAGTATTGTAACCTGCCTCGACAACGACGACGATAAATCGACAAATTCATATTCACCTCAGCCTCAGGAGTATCTTGTAGGTGGAGAATCTGATTCAATTGCCCTTTGACAGCTCTACGGATTTCAAAGATAACCCCTGCGGCCAGCGCAAAGCTTCGCAAACACCACGCCAACTTCAAGGTCGCATACGCTCAACTCGATGACTTGAAGACCAAGGAATTGTCATCTTTGACACCTTGATACTGTTCTCCAACAAAGCGCAGTCTTCATCATCTCCTAGCGCAGCTTCTCAACCCCCTCCGAACCTCATCATCCATCCCTCAACATGGCAGAACAGAAGCTAGTCTGGAATCCCGACAACGTCAGGGACGTTGCAGAGTCCGTTGGCATATCCTCCCTGAACGAAGAAGCCGTACGATCGCTCTCCCAAGAAGTCGAATACCGGGTCGGTCAAGTCATAGTAGAGGCGATGCGATTCATGCATGCGGGGAAGAGAACAGTACTAGGAACGCAGGACATTTCACAAGCATTGAAAGTGCTAGATGTTGAACCGCTCTATGGCTATGAATCTACGAGGCCACTGAGATTTGGGGAGGCCTCGTTAGGACCGGGACAACCGCTGTTCTATATTGAGGATGAGGAGGTGGATTTTGAGAAGTTGATCAATGCGCCGTTACCAAAGGTCCCTAGGGATATGTCGTTCACCGGTATGTTACTTTATGAGAATGGAAAGGGATTCAACTAATTGTATACAGCACATTGGCTTGCCGTAGAAGGCGTCCAGCCCTCAATACCCCAAAACCCCACCACCGCCGAAGCACGAGCAACAGAACTGGTCCCCAAAGGTCCAGGCGCAAATCCGAGTCTTGCAGCCTTAGCAGGCAACGACAACGTCTCCTTCAAGCCACTCGTAAAGCATGTTGTCTCCAAAGAACTTATCCTCTTCTTCGACAAGATCAAGGCCGCAATCCTAGACGAAGACCCCGATCCCGAAGTTGTCATCCTGCGTGAATCAGCCCTCGAAAGCGTTCGCTCAGATCCAGGCCTACACCAGCTAGTTCCCTACTTTGTACACTTCATCGCGGAGAAAGTCACGCACTCCCTAAACAACACTTTCGTGCTGCGCCAAATGATGGAGCTAACAGCAGCTATGATCGCCAATAAATCCCTCTTCATACAACCCTACGTCGCGGCCCTCGTGCCCCCCGTCCTAACATGCCTCATCGGCCGGTCTCTCGGTCCCGAAACGCCTGCAAACCTACAGGCGCAGTTCCAGCTTCGTGAGCTAGCATCGTCACTGATAGGGCAAATCTCAAGCAAGTATGCAGAATCCTCGCTGCAGCTCCGCCCACGTTTGGCAAGGACGTGCTTGAAATACTTCCTCGACCCCTCCCGCTCCCTCGGCGAACACTACGGCGCCATCTCCGGACTGCTCACAATCGGTGGTCCAGAAGGCGTGCGTTCTGTCCTCTTGCCAAATATCAAGCCCTTCGAATACGTGATTCAAAAAGCTCAAAACGAACGTGGTGCCAATGACGAGAGCATACGCATGGTTATCGCTGTGCTTCTCAAAGCAGTCATGAGTATTGTTGATCCTGCTGCTGACGCTATGACCAACGGAAACGGGACTGCGAACGGAACGGTGGCGGCAGAGGCGCCGCTCGTAGAAGAGTATCTGGGGACAGTTGTGGGCAGTAGGGTTAATGCGCTCAGTAATAAGGCATTGTGTAAGGCAGTACTCGAGGCGCGGGATAAGAATTAATGCCCTTCATTCATTGTTTCACTCACTCAATCCCCTCATTTCATTCATCTAAAACTGTAGCTGTAGCTGTATCACAACATGAAAGGGGGCAAATAGGGCAATCATCTGCGGGGCGTATAGGGCGTTCGGGCGGGGCGTGACAGCAAATCCATCTACTATATTGAACTCAAACACGCATTATACTTTCCATGTGACATCCAATCATATACCTCACACGGGCATCGGTTGCCCGATCGGGTTTTGTTGCACTTCGCATTTATCGCCCTTTTTGCCCTTTTTGCCCTTTGCCCTTCGCCCTTTTTTTCGCCCTTTCCGTGGGGCGTTTTGGTCCCCCGTGGCTTTTCGCGGGCGACGATTCCCTACTCGCTGACGGGGCCCGATTTGCTTTTTCACAGCATCGGGCAGTGATTTTAGGGCAGAGAAGATAGGGCGAGGGCGAAGGCGAGGGCGAGATCAAAAGTTCTACTTCGCATCGAGGTCTACGGGTGATTTGATCATTGTTAGAGATGCATTTACATGTACAGTGTTACAATAAACTGCTAGGCTCACGTCAAATGGATTTGCCAATGCGACAGAGTTTACAACAGGCCAGAAAGCCTTGATTTCTATGTTTTTTGAAGCCAGTGAAGAATACAGATATCCTCGACCCAAATGCCGACCCCGCGCCTAATCAATGCAATGCAATACACCTAATCTAATGATATACCCTCCTCTTCTTTTACACTGGTCTCCTTAAAGGATGCGCTTCTGTATTCAGCACATACTCATCCAAACTAATGACCCCGACATCACTATACAATAAGTAAAAATATTTTAACGTTTCAGCAAGCCAGAAACTCTCCATCTCGTCAACTTGCACGGGAGCAGCATCAAGCACGTTATCTATGGCACACGCGGCGATGTCGGTGGTGCAGTGCGCGATGATGGCGCGGAACATGTCCCAGCCGGCATCGGTCCAGTAGGAATTGCCGGTTATACGATACATGATAAAGACGGATTCAATGGCTTCTGGTCTAGACACATGTAAGTAGGGTTACGAGGACCTCGTAGCACCAGGAAAACATACCTCAACAGATATCTCCCATCCGTAATATGCACAAATCCAGGCGAAAGCTTCTTCTCCTTAATCCTAGCCCTTATAGTTGCGTCATCAGCATCAGGATCAATAGCCTCAAACCACTTCTTGCTACTCCATGGACAATGCTTCCTATCCTCACACGGGACAGCTGTGAAAGTCTCCGGCATAATCCCCGAAATTGTATTCCTGTACGCCCAGACACAGCCATCTGTAAGTCTAGCCCCATCTGCCAAGTCTTCAGGTCGGTTAAAGAGCTTGCCGGCAATGGCAAGCATGCCGCCAGCAAAGCAAGTTAGATGCTGTTGTTCAGCCTTGAGGAGTGGTTCTCCGCCTTTGAAGGCGTTGACGGTTCCTGATATTAAGATGTCTTCTTCTTTGACTGTCATGGGACGGAAGAAGAGATGCTCTTGGGCTACTTCGATGAAGTTTTCGTACATAGTCCGGGTTTGCTTGGATTGTCCTCCGAGCATCATGAATTGCTACCACAATCAGTACCTGTAATTTGAACATTTAAGAGGGAATTTACCTTTGGCAGGTACTCATAAGTCGAGTCGGCGAGAGCTCCCAGTGTGAATAGCTCCGCTGTCCCCGCATATGGCGACGCAAGTGCGATGCTTTCATTGACATGTGTGGCGTCTACAACGGATGGCCACATCCCAGGCAGATTAGTTTCGCTTTGCCACTTCTCCAATTCATCCGTGACTCGCTGAATACCATCGTAGTATTTGGTGTTCCCAGTGATTTGAGCAAGGCGGGTGAATTCCAGGGACAGAGAACCAAGCACAGCTACGACGACTGAACGACTTGGCATATGATCGTGTGCATTATCCTTCGTTCTGGAACATGATCAGATAGAACTTGGCAGAAATTAGGAAGTAACTTACGAGGACCAATGATAATGCGGAGAAGGCATCCTGTTCGGAGTATCAAACGCAGTATATAATATCTCTGCAAGCTCCAAGGCCTTTGTCATCAAAATAGGATACTTTCCCCCTGTGAGATCCCACGTAGCAATCAGACCTCCCAGATGCCGAATCGTAGTCTCAAAGAGATTAATCTGGCAACCCTCCGTATGTGTAAAATCTATGTTCTCCAATTCCTTCAGCGCAATATCGAACTCTTCATACAGCTCCATAATCCACAGCGTATCCAACGCATCCACCATTGTAGCTGCCCATCCGCAAAACGGAGATTTGTACCCGCCAGCAATGGGCCGCAATTCGTCTTGCGCCCATGCCTCCTTCTTGTACCCTCTCCACGAGTGCAAGAACGCGTCGCGAATCTCCTTCAACCTCTGCAATCGCACTGCCTTTGCTTCTGCAGTCTCAGGAACAGGCACATGTTGGATCTTGGGGAGCTTCTTTGCGCCTTTGGGGAGTTGGAGATAGGATGCGACGGGGTATCGTTCTGGTCGGATTGGGATGGGCACGTAATTAAACTTGGTCTGCGATGATTCGAATACGCTGGAACGGAAGAAATAGAATAACGCGAGTACGAAAAACGTCAGGCCTACACCGCGGACGATTTTCTGATTCGAGGCCTGACGTCGCAGCGAGGACTGGTGAAGAGAGTTAGAGAGAGTTAAAGAGAGGGCGCGTGAGAGATATTGAATTCGACTTACCACAAACGACTTATCACGGCTACGCGCATTCCAGCGAAGATCGTCCTTGTCCTTATACCCCATATTATCGATTGTTGAATATTATCATGACATGTTCAGTGAAAGAGAGAAGAAGAGACGCCGCCAAGAATGCCATGTTACATACTTATCTAAGGAGTCGCGAGTTACACATTCTCCAACGCCGCACGGGAGCGTGCCCTGCGCCTGCCTCGGGAACCCACCAACCATTGATATACGGAGAACGGTATAAATCTCCATAGTAAATCCTAGTACTTTTAATAGATCGAGGGATGGTCATACAATTAAAGGACGAGTAACTCTCAGATTGTAAGCACTACCTTGTAGCTTACATTCTATCAGAATCCCTGGAAACCTATATATATTACATCACTTTTACTCGAGCATATTACGAGTAGGTAAACCGTGTTATGGCTTAGATGGGTTTTATAATTATATCAGGAAACGTTTAAAAACTTCATTTACCTAGCTATGACTTGAACTTGCAGTTATATGATTATATTTAGATTATGTATTCCCTATCTGTCACACCGAATGTGAACATCAAGCCAAAATCTATTTTAGGAAGTAGCTACGGATTATGTCTAAGCTTTGAAGCCCCTCTAGCGCTACCCCTATCTGCCCCACCACGCTTTCTCTATACTGCGTACTTCGTACTCCATACATCCTGATTTCGTGAAGATACAGTACGGCAGCGAGCGTGAGAGGTTCTAGAGTATCGAAAACCTCACCTGGCAGAATACTATCAGTAGCAATGCAGGAGGGGTTAACACCCAGCTCTAAAGCTAAGGACATCATGTTCCATCTTACCTCATCTTCCCTAAACCAAGTCCAATCCATTCCGTTCCCTATCGTCTTATATTGTATTGCATCTGGACTTATCTAAAGAGGAAGATGAAGTCAAATTCGTCCTGGCTCTGCCGTTCTTTCTCGAGACCTGATTTCACGTCTAGTGCGGTTCTCGTAGGACTTTGCGTGGTGATGTGCTTTTGCCGCGGGAATAACCATAATGATTGTAGAGTTGGAAACAATTGGAGTGAGCTTACAGTTGGGAACTTGGGTATCGAGTGAGAAAAAGGAGACTAGAAGGGTATAAGCCTGCGGAGAGGAGGTGGTGTGATGACTGCGGCGGATATCTTTGAGGCTGCGAAGAAAAGGTGGAAGGTCAATGTAGCCAACAGTACGTTGGTGATGAGGGTTGATTAGCGGAGGAGGACTGGATCCACAAGACAGAAAGTTATTTTGCACCTCTTTTACTTTGATTTTAGTCACGTGTTTCTAGATTGAGGGTATGTAAATTGTTTCAAGTCTTTACTGATAAATCGAATAAGGCATGGAAATCTAATCTAATCGACTTGTTGCAAGGAAATTGGTGTAAGTTCTAAGGATTGTTGCGCCCAGATTTAATGAAAAACGTATAGCCTGCTGAAAGGCAGAATCAGGTACTCAGCAAGCCTCAATCGATCATCCAAATTCTTATCGCCGCCCAGCCTCTCCGGTCTAATGTCAGCGGCAGTTGCATGAAAGAAAGTTCAGATCAAGTGGTGGCCGGTGACAAGTGGCAGGAGCCTCAAGATATTCGGTAACGGATATGGCTAGTATGGCATGGCCTAGTCGCATGATGCAGAGCTGGGCGAACGGGACCTCCATCCACACCTCCCTTGACCGAGAGGGTATATAGTCTAAGAAGAAGACCCATTGCTCTATGTGAAATACTCAGTATCAATCTTCGAAAAACAGACAAGTGATATGTGAGTATGGTGATCAAGGTCACGTGTCTCATAGGCTAACAAGGTTATAGGAAAACTTACCGTGTCGGGAGGGTTGTCCTCATTACCATCGACTGGAGGCTCGTACATTGGCATCTACAATTGCTGTCAGCTTCTGAGTCGTTGCGGGCTCAACCTTACTGAGGCTGCGAGCAAAAACAGGGCATCATTGACGGATCAGACCTGAAGACCAGCGACCGCAACCGGGAGGCCATGATCGACCAGAGAATGAGGACTCGCAACTTACTGGCATGACGGTGGAATAGCCAAAGGTATCTTGTCCCTCATAGTGGATGCTGATATGAGCACCCACGATAACGCCATTGGCCATATAGATATCGCCTCGATTCGTATGCATATACGCCAGAAGGTTGGCTGGCATTGTCGTGGTTGGGTACCAAATCACCTCGTAATTCGCCGGAGCACCTTCGACGATGCTGTGCATGCCAGTCTTGGTCGAAGATACCATGATGAACCCCTATCAGTACGCCAGTCAGTATATTTCTCGTCGTACTGGATGTTTGGGTAAAGCTGGCCAGGACTATGGTGGTTTACGTACCGAAGCTTGCCTAATGCCTTGAAACATTGGGGAGATTAGATCAAGACGATGGTCTTGCGGGGTGGCTCCTGCAAGGTCGATATCGTTCTGTTTCCAAGACATGGTTGGATTGTACATTGAACTGCTGACAAGGGGCGTGTTTGTAAAGAAGAGTCGATCTTGGTCTTGAGAAGAGATGGTGGGTTATAAAAGAAACGAGAAAGGGCTATCAGGTGAGCTGGCTCTAGTTCTGTGATGACGATTTCTTCCTATCAGACAGTATCTGTTGAAGATAAAAGGAGAATGCAAAGCGCGCTCAAAAGACTTACTTATAGTTGAGAGATTTAGCTCCCCCCAGCGGCCCCCTATACGTCATACAGAAAAGGGCTCAACGTTCAGGGCGGCCTTGTCAAGTGAGTAGGCCGCTGTCGCTAATTTTCAAGACGTCTCTGCCCCAACTACCTGCCGAAAAGCTAGTATTGGTACTGTGATCCAGAAGGGGGAAGAAACCCGTATCGATGACCTTGATCGTATGGCTGAGCAAAGTTTCTGCCTTCGTTAATGTATCGGGGGATTCATGAGCAAGTGCTTGCTTTGAAAGGGCACGCGTGATGTTGGTCAAAGCGGCCATCGACCACGAGTAGATTTTTGAATGGACCTAAGCTTTTCAAATTACTGAAGACCGGCGAATGCATATAATTCTTTAGCTAGAGGAACGGGGAAAATTCAGGTGAATAGGGTGGATTCGAATGCTTCATCTCCAAGTACTAGAACCAAGCTGAGTAACTGCAAGTCGAGTAGTCCTCGAGCGGCGTTGAGAAACAATTCACACATTCACTACACGCAAACGCTTTTTGCCCTCTCAAATAAAGGCCACGAAAAATCTCCGAGGGCTATGCAGTACATCTAAGAGATCCACCAGGATGGTACCGGCAAGTTTTGCCTTTGCAGGGAACGTTAGACGAGAGGTGGTATTGTTAGAGGGCAGTCTGCAAAACGAAGAACCAACGCCCTTTCCTAACAGCACGCGGCAAATAAAACAGTCTAAAGCATGTGTTTGCTTTGCCACACTGCGTACTGTTTTTCAATTAGCTCGCGACTCTTTACTTTGACTTTCATTGCGTTTATTGGAAGTCGGGGGTGGCATGTCTCAAACAAGTGCTCGAAATTAGCTTGATAATGTGTTACACACACAAAACATGAAAGTGATAAGAGAAGGATATCAAGGCTCTTGACGAATATAGTCTGCCCTAATCGCCATGGCGCAGTCTAAGGCAGGCGGGTTGTGGATAACTTCAAGTGTTAATAGTCCGTCACCCCTGTATAATTTAGTGTTGGCAGGGACATTATGTTGATGATTGGCTAAGCTGTCGAATTCACAAATGGCCATCTTGCCAACCGCTCGTATAAGTGCACTTCTTAATCCAAGCTGACGGTCATTTGCTACCACCATTGCAGGTCTCGATTGAGATGATTCATTGGAGGCTGGAGCCAGCGATGGCATCACGTGGTTTACACTACTCGGAGGCTAAAAATTGCACAGTCCATTGCCTTGAATATCTATACAGCCCTTGAGATTTCCATGACACTGTTCTCTTGGTCTCTCTACTACTGACAAAGTCTCTTCGGACAAGTCACGAATTCTATAGCCTCCCCGTGAAATCAACTATCACGTCTCCTTTCTTGTGGAATCGATAGTACGGACTGGAGGGGAGGCCTGAGCGGATTTCATCCCATTTCTAAGCCTTGGAGAGTTGCCTTGGGAGCTACAGGTGCGTATATCCGTGCAGCATTCAACCTCGTTGTTACCCAAGGTTGACTACCAAGTTCATTGGGCCGAAGCTTGCATTTTGATCACAGCTGTGCCTCCCGGTTTGTGAGTACGGAGTACCAGTATATCTCTATATCTCCATTATACCTAGGGCTTGTAGGGCACCTTTCTAGGTAGTTAAACATTACGGGAGCCCAACCTAGTTTCTTAACGACATAACGAGTTGAGTAACACATACATCTAAGTCATCAGTGGCCTCCTTCCCCACACCCCCCCTACCGCACTCCCGTTTCACACATTTGAGGGCAAAACCATAGAACTCCTTCCTCCTTCCCTCTTACTGAAGTTAAGCTTGTTCTTCCTTCCGTGAATCATAAGCAAGGCTGCGGCGAGGTGCCTGACAATCTGCCGGAGCTAGGAATGCGGCAGTGCCATCCGTCACACAACACAACCGAAGGCGATAAGTCAACGGCGGACCCGGCATCCCTGCCGGGCTGATTTTGTGGCCAATTCCCAGTCTCCGGTTATTTCTAACTCATTCGTCTTTCGTCTCCAGTCAAGCCGCCGCTGTCCTTGCCTCTCATGGCTCCGTTCAACTCTCGCCCATGCCTCCAGATGGAATCACTGCTCTGCTCTCTCAATTGCGTTTTTCTGGTTTATGAGGGTCTCCAGCACTTCGGCGTGCTTTCTACTGTATCCAGTGCCCGCCTCATCCCTGTCCGTATATTTATCCCAATTCTCCCTGGCACAGTACCAGCAAGGTTATTTATGGTCTTCAAGTTTCATAGGCTTCGAACGATATGAGAAACTTTGAAACAAGTCTCGCGGAATTTGTTTCTCTAAACATCATATGCTGGTTCAGACTTTCGTGACCACCACTGAATGAAGGCGCCTTGGCTCTTTCTTCTAGCACGTCTCCTGCCAAATGTTAGACCGAGTCAATTTTCTTTTGATCGACACGTACCGTAGTGATGCATGATGCTACGCATCGCATTAACGAATGTCTCCAAGTCGTGACTCGGGGTTCTATCCTCGCCCGCCTGAAAACCATCCCGGATAGGGTTGTACTTACGCGTCTTGAAGGTCGCGTGGAAAAGTTCTGTAACGTGCCTGAATGGATATTCATCCAGCTTGCGACATTTTTCTACCATTATTTCTGGCGAAAGAGCTTCATTCTGATGAGTCCTTTTGTGCATGACAATTCCATTCATTGCCATTTGTGCCTCTTCCATGCACATACAAAGTATAATGATAATGCTGAAGGCTGTTGCCCAAAAGCCCTTGTCTCTTGTTCTGAGTTTTGTTTGGAGATCTTTCAAGATTTCATTTGTTGTTTCAACGCGGAGACTATGCATTGCAAATTTCACTTGTCGGTTGAGGAGATTCGAGACCACGTTCGAATTCCATAGACATAGGGAAGGTCTTTTCAGTTTCTGGGTTATAGTTGCGCTGGAGTCATCTGAGTATGTTATCGTTCTCCCCATGAAGTAATGCATCGAATGCAGCATCATGGCTTTTTCGAGAAGTTTTTTCTAGAGACAGGCTTAGCAAACTGCACAGAAGTTGGGCAATTTAGCGCTTACCCTATCCTCCGAGGCTGTCGTGTGATACCGATCAATAGCCTGTAGTAACCTACTAGTAATGCTTCCGATTCCTTCCGTGGCAACAATACAAGACCCGTACATTGTCCTTGCCATATTTCTCGCGTGCGTTTTACAATTCCTCATAAGATAGTCCAAATCAATATCTTGTAATGCAACAGGTGCGGGGAATTGATCTTCAAATACATGTTTGCCATCACGAGAAATGATGAGGGGAACTTTTGTGAGTTTGTCTTTAGCTGGTGTAAATTCTGCGACTTTCAGTCGCATGGAAATGAAACGCTGGCCACAACTGATAGTTATGTCAAAGTTAGCTGTGCTGGGACTAATAATAGTCTTCTCCAGTAGTTCATTGACGGCCGTTTTCTGGAAGTGACAAACTAGAAAGTCTCTAGAAGCGTCAGTACAACCTTTCTTTGGGAAACCTACACTCACCGGGGAAGAACATTTTGCAGTAGTCGCTTAGGTGAGCTCTTGTACAAAGGCTAGGGGTCAACGACCACCTCGTATTCTCACATCTGTCACACATCTCATCCTTTCCAGAGCACTGTACGTTGCTTGTTAGTGATATAACTCTTAAAGTGTAACTCGACTTACAGTAACCTTGTGGGCCCGGCATTGGGAACATGCTCCTTTTTTGCGCGTCTCTTTAGCCTTTTTGGCATTGCCTGGTTTCAGAGGTCCTCTTCTTCCTCCAGGCCTTCGTTTTGTTGTTGGTGTTACTGCGACGAGGGATCCGGGCACTGAAGGATTGCCGTACCCGCGAAACGTCGTCATGTTTTGACCCGGTATTTCATTTGAGGCTACAGCCCGAATCGGCAATGTTGGTGGTTGTCCTTCGAATTCGGGAAAAAGTATAGCATCCTGAATTACTGGTTCTGGCCGTCCGCGGCTTTGTCCTCGGGACACCGATCCTTGAGTCGCAGAGTTGCTAAAATGGCTGAGACTTGAAAGTTCATCGCTGGTCTTCGAAGCAGATATTGGCACATATTCATGGAGGGAGTTTGGGAAGTCACGTCTTGTGAGGTCTCCAATGTCAAAATTTACTGTTCTTTTCCTAAACACTGGTTGCCAAAGTGTCATTGGCGACGCTTCAGGAGTGGAAGTAACCTCTTCGCAATTTATTGGCGTGTGTATTCTCTCTTCACGAAATTCAAAATCTGACTGCCAAGGGAAAATTTGAGGTACAACTGGCAATGCATATGTACTTTGTTGTTCCTTACAAATATTATGCTCGTAATATGACGCGTCGTAACCGAGGGGGTTTGTGATAGTAATCTCTGGGGTCCCTGCACTTGTCAGAATCTTCAGCAACGATGGAATGTCTCATGCACTCACAGTTCATATTTTGTGACTCTACATAGCTGTCCAGGTTGTGTGTGGGGATTGGTCCTGCATTGCTGTAATCCTTCGTTGACATCGGACTACTGGAGGGAATATCTGGACCTTCATACAACCTATTCTCAAAGCCAAAGTTGCCCCCATGGCCAGAATTACCCGTAGCGTATGATATGTCTTCTTCGGTACATTTTACGGAAATTTGTGGTTGCAAATAAGCATCAAGTGGAGGCCCAGGATCGAAGTCCCATTCTGCTCCTTCTCCTGTCGATGAACTAGATGCAAGAGTGTATGACTCTGAAGTTGGCGTTGCCTCCTTCCAAAAAGGATCACTGCTTATATGACTACCGTTGGAAGCAAAGGATTTGACAGATCTTTGAAGCCTTAAGCTATCTGGCCAATTGTCCGTGATTGGAAGAGGAGCATTCATTCCACATGGACGTACTCCCCCAGAATATGTTAGGCAAGGATCCGCATTAACGCTCAAAGAAGCCTGCTGAGGTTGATTATGTACACCTGAAGCGTTAAATGACCCCTTACACAGATTGAGATGGCGCGAAACCTGCGTTTGGGAAGGTTTCTGTCGTTTGGCGTTATTTTGATTCGGGTGAGGGTGAGGGCTGACGTTACAAGGCTGCGATATGCCTTGACCGAATTTAGGATTTAACGGCACTTCGCATTCAAATGCGCGCTTCGAGGAGTAATTAAGGGGCCACATTGCGATTCTCAGCCGAGAAGCTTATAGGTTTGAGATCTCTAAGCCATTATTAACCCCGAGTCTTCGCAGAGAATTTCTTTTCGGCCCCACGAGTGTTTATTATCCTGATACCTGAGCATGAAAAAAGTGGGATACGATCTTCTTTACCCTATCAAAACAGTGAGGCTCAATAGGACTGGGTTTTAAATGAGTTTCGCAAAGGTCATTCTTACTTATGCAACGATGCCCGATGTTGACACACCTTACTGGCGCCCAATATAGCCTAGCGAAATCTCCAGCAATGTCAATTGGAGGACAGCCTCACTTTCCATAAGCCGCAGTATGTACCAAAGTCAGCACCGGTGAAGCCTCGTCTTTAAGCAAGCCTTTCGGGCGCTTAAGTTCTCCCGCCACTGTTATGACAAGTGGCATACGAATTTTGCCACACCGACTTTTGAACTTTATACTCACTATCAGCGAATGCGGCTCAATTGTGTTGGTTTCAGCATTCATTTATCATACAATATGTCTTGCGGTAACACTAAAAGTGCGTGGCTAGGAACGTATTGCACTATAGTCTGCAGTCATACTCCACGTAGAACACGGCTGAGGATATATTATCTGCTGGGCGAACTTAGGGACCATTGGTGGGTCTACCTAAATTCCAAATTATACCAATATCCCACCTACCACTTGGTATCAACTGGAAGTGCTTTTTGATATGAAGCTTTCTTGTATTGTCTTGATACCAAAGACAATTCACATTACTTTTGGTCGACTTCACGTAAATTAGGTATGAGTCCGTATGGAAACATTGACTAGTGCTTGCTTGCATGAGTACTTCTGAAATAAACTCATGCAACTGCTTGATGCAAGTTCTGTGGTACCAGCAAGATTTACAAACCACCAGTTACTAAGCTTTTGCACTCATGAAAAGATTAAATGAGTGAAATCAACCTAGAAAACTTGTCCGATAAGTGATTGTTTGCTACATGAGTGTATAAGGTAGAAAAAAAGACGCGAACGAGACAAACGCTGGTGAAGTTGTAATCCACCAAAGATTATATACAATTATCAACTTGGTCATAAAGTCTTATATTCATTCTATGTAAGAGATATTCAATATATCCAAGTCTTCCTTCAACATATCTACATATCTGCGTGCATTAAAACAACACCCTCTTCAGCTGTTCGCCGACTCTTTACCTTACTCGGCCCCGGTGCCATCTCTATCCAGCCGCCATCAGGACCCCAAGTCCCGGCCTTTGTATAATCCCAGGTCGAGCTTCCCTCCATATAAGCAAAGCGGAAATATTCCGGTTCTTCCGCTTTAGGGTCTTTATTCCAAGTAAACTGTTTGTCACTATCAAGTCCTTCGTCGGTGTATCCTCTGAAACGCTCTACATCGTTCACCAAGACGGATATCCCATCGAAGGGGTCCGGCGGAGCAAGCCAGGAGAAGGCTATGGTTGAGAAGTTTTCTGCGAGGGTAATGGAAGGCGATGATATGATAGGAAGTTTGGAATGATGCTGAGCATCGCCTTGGAGCGCGTCTGGCGTTTGGAGGACGGGGTCGAATCCCCAGCGTGCAATGCCGTTGATGAAGAGGCCCATGAGAATGCCTTGGTACAGAAGTGCCGGCCGCGTTTGCATACTCGTTCCTGGAAGAAAAAGTAAGGCAAGAATGTAGTGGTGAATACGGAGACTCAGGCCAGGTAGCGCAAGGGATATGATAATTGCCCCGATAAACATCCCGTAGACACCTAGGTACCGAATAAGACGTCCTTCACGACGGAAGTAGAAAATCTGTGACACGACTATAAGAAATATGAGGCCAACGATGATACAAAGTGCCAAGATAGCTCCAGGTTGTTGTTTGAGGTCAGGAGCATTGAGTCGTTGAATAGGTATCCAATCAAGAGTATGATTGGAAAGGGCCCCGAACCAGCATCCTCCGAGCCACAGGATAGTCTTTTCAACCTGAGCAGTGAGCCCAGTAAGTGTACGTCGCACACCCATGTATCGATAGATAATTACAGCACAAAATGCCCCAGGAAGAAATTTCCCCAAAATATTCGAAAACAGGTCCGCTTTGCTGGCGTGCCATGGAGGATCTGACGCCATCCCAACGTGCCAAAAAAGCCCAGTAAATATACTGAAGTAGAACACACCAGGTGATGTCGTGAATAAAGATATTGTTATAGAGAAAGCTAACGAGACAATGAGCAGCTGCCAGCGCGCATCTTTAGCCTTGCAAGTCGTCCCAGAATGAAATGTGAATGAGGAGGGAAAGTTCGAATCAAACCCGATGCTTTTTATGCCATGTCGCTCCGACGCGGGATAATTGCTGTGCCCGCCAACCAGAGACACCACACCACAGCCGCCTTCACTATTACTGATGACTCCAGCATGAATAGCTGAGGCGCAGATGAAGGAGTCGCTTCGATAAATAGGTGTTTGGTCGTCATCCGAAGGACCGCCTATGACCAAAGGCCGATAGTTGACCTGAGTTGCTCCAACCGCCCGGGGATTGAGGATCCAGGTGCTAGCACAATCCGCGGGGCATCTGAAGGCGAACCCGCTACCGTTGAACGGTCGACAATCGTTCCCATTCAAACCGCATCTATTCCCTGGTACCCAGTATGTATTGCCACATCCAATATTTGACGGGGCTCCCCATCCTTCAATCTCTGTTGCAAAAGTACTTCCTCGCATGACCAAGGCAAAGGTCAAGATCCATGCAGAAT
Organism: Lachnellula hyalina; assembly: GCF_007821495.1. Lineage (NCBI taxonomy): Eukaryota > Fungi > Ascomycota > Leotiomycetes > Helotiales > Lachnaceae > Lachnellula > Lachnellula hyalina. The sequence continues at coordinate 133,156 of NW_022157173.1, forward strand.
ATAGAGCAACCAAAGCAGATATCCTATGCTTCCTCTTTGGCAGGAACCGATCCAGAAGTTGAATTGGATATTCTTGTATAGATTGAAATATTGGGGTAATAGTATGTATATGTGGAGGATCTGGTCCTTTCGCCCATATTGCTGCTGCCCTACTGACCCTTCGTATCCGCACAGGCACCCATTTTATGTGTTTGTACGAGCCTTGGTCTTGCATGAAACGCGGGGTTGGAGGGGAGCTGTCGTCAGAGAACTCGTCCATCGGAAGTAGAGTCGTCTGTGTTGAATCGTCTATTGGATCATCCGGATGCTCAATCACAAGCGACCGATACCTCCCCATTTCTTCATCATTGTTGCCATTGATAACCATTGCTTAGACTCTTTTTTGAGTCAGTATCTAAAACCCGACGAAGCCGAAGGCAGGTCTTGCCTCGACAACTGCGCAACTAGTGGACTGCCAGAGTAGATTTGCCTGCAAACCTGCCAGTTTCAAGGTTGTACCATTACAAGTATGATACAAAAACGCAAAATATGTTCCAAGAAGAAGGGCAGAGCACGTTGAAGTGGTGGTGTTGTTGATATTGTCGAAGTATAGAAGAGATCACGATAAGCCGAGGCTGGGGCTGGGTGTTGCTTCGCAACTGTACCTACACTAGTCTAGGAATAGGTTAGCGCTGAGAATTACTATCAGCGCTATTCCAGTTTCATATTTTTCAACACCAAAACAAAAGTACTTGTAAAGGAAAGATCAACGTGTACACCCCAAAGCCACCCAAGAAATGTCCATTGAAACTTCGTCTATTGGTCTATCAATACCTGGTACTCACGATTTTCGCTGAGGGTCGTTGACCTGCAGATAATTCAGCGAATTCTCATCGCTTTGTGAATTATGGCCGAATCTTCTGGCATGGCTACTGCGGTTGAGAGTTTAGAAGAGCACAAGGGGCTTTTCTTCGACATATTTGGGTCGTTCGATGCCAGTGCTGTGACACCCCGACTGGGCAGACTCCGGGTAAAAGGTCGTCAAGAGCTCGAGACACCAAATTTCTTTGCCATTAGTTCTAGAGGGGTGGTTCCTCACCTCACACCAGATGTGATCTCAGCAAGCACAACGATTGGAGGAGTTCATATGGCCTTAGAAGACTGTACGTTTCATATTATATGGTCACGTGCCGTGCTTCTTTCGGTGCTTGGACTAATCAAGCACAGTTATAGAAAGGGCAACAATAGGCACACCGCCGATAATGAATTGTCCAGGATCATCGCCTATTCATACTTTTACTGCCCTTCCTCGGCCTCTCATCACACTCCTCGCTCCTCGACGAACTCCTGCAGTTTCAGCTCCCAAAGGCAACAGCGCCACAGCTATTTCTATTTTCCCTTCAACTGGATTTCAGGTTCTCTCAAATAAAAGCTACATCTCGTACATTGCAAAACTGCATCCGGATATCGCTATTTCGCTTGCCGATGTCCCACATGGCTCAATTCCTGGTTCTAAAAGAGTCGCCAAGATGGGTGATAGGACACAAGAATGGGTCACAGAACTCCTCGACTCTAAAAATGACGAGCAAGCAGTGTTTGCACCAATACTGCCCATAGACTCTCTTAGTCAATATGAGTATCTAAATCAGCTAGTAGATGAACTGACTGACGAAATTTCTGGTCTTGCGTTCTACGACTCGAATCTTCTTCCCGATATGCCAGCCACTACATCCTTTTCCCGCCTGCCGAGACTATCACTCGATGAGCCATCATCCCCATGCCAGATTCTCAGGCAAGTCTCATTAGGAATGGACATCTTTACGATCCCATTCATTGGTTTCGCCACGGAGGCTGGCATTGCATTGACTTTCCGCTTTCCTCGCCCTGTGCTTGACGAACCCTTAGTCTCAGACGGCGTTGCAGGCAGTGTTCTACCGCTAGGAATTACTATGTCTTCCAATGCTCATGCTGCTTCACTCAAGCCGCTCTCTACTGCCTGTACATGCTATACGTGCGCGAACCATCATCGTGGTTTTGTACAGCACCTTCTCTCTGCCGATGAGATGCTGTCATGGACACTTCTTCAGATACACAATAGCCATGTTGTTTCCGAGTTCTTCACCTCAATTAGAGAGAGTATCAGAAGTGGGAATTTCGTAGTCCACTGCGACGAGTTTGCCAGAGCATACGAGAGCGATTTACCTGAAAAGAGTGGACAGGGCCCCAGGGTCAGAGGTTATCACTCCAAGAGTGAGGGACCGGGAGAATTGAAGAGAAATAAAGCAGCTTGGGGAAACCTGGGAAACTTTGAACACGGTATCAATGGCTTGATACCAACTGAGCCAGCTGGGACTCTGGAGGATAAGGGCTTTGATGAGAAGGCAGATACATAAACGCTCGAAGTCGAGATCTTGAACCTTAATAGATCTTTTCATCCATAAAATTATACAACTCTCACTCGTCTTTCGAGGGGTACTAAACTCCTAGCGGCCCAGTTGGTTCAGCTTTGGGGTTTATCGTCTGGTTGCACGCTTAGCTAGACTGTCAATGCTCAGGAGATATTGGAAGTCGATGATCGGCCTACTATTCTCTCCGATTTTGCAACAGGCTTCAGGTTTCGAAATTCTATCCTTAGCTTGTATGCTTTTCATCCATGAACTGGACCCCCTTGTCCGCTGCGGGGCACCAAGGTGGTAACTAAACCACGAAGTCATGTGACAGTACTTCAATATTTCAGAAGCTCGGGTTTTTGGGCTGACCTATTTCCACGCCTATTTTCTCCTGCAGTCGAGATCAAGCTGTCTATTTCGAGGGAAATGTATTATTTATTGGACATCGAATTGTTATTGCAATAATTTGGATTTCGCTAAGTCATCCTTACGGAAGAGGTAAAAATTGCCGACGGCAATAGAACCCTCCGATTGCTGCTAGTCCTCACAAGTGGGATGGCCTTTGGCACCATCGACAAAACGTATACCTAACGTCTATTATTCAATTCGAGGACTTGGCAGTAATATTCGTACCCTATTTTCGCTATTTTCTTCGTACAGCTCGTGACTCCATGGCCAATTGTGAGATTTCAAGTTATGCCCAGCTCGATCCCCTCGAGACAGACTCTGTGCTCAAGCCATCTGACGGCGCTTTCAAGGTCAAGAAGCGAGAAAGGGCATCAATAGCGTGCACAAGATGTAAAAGAAGGAAGCAAAAGGTTCCTCGAATCCGTATTTGAGGGTATTTACTTTGAGAGAAAGCTGACTGGTCTGGCAAACAGTGCAATGGTGGTCGCCCCTCATGCAACAAATGCAACGAATCCCAGGCCACCTGTGAGTACGCGCCTAGCAAAAAGTCTACAGCATATGGTAGGCGATCATATGTTAAAGCACTGGAAGATCGTGTGGCAGAACTTGAAAGTGAAATGAGTAAGGAAGGGAAGATAAAGTATGGAGAAGATCATTGGCAACCACCAATTCGCTCCCAAGACCCTTCGGCTAGCTTTCCATCTGGTTCGACAATGCACAGAAATCAAAAAGACACGGAAAACAGTATAAATATCAGCCCTAAAGGTTGCCATAAGACCCTGCTGCCACAGTTCCCGTCTGCCCACCGGGGAAATTCTAGGGCGCTTACTTCCAAAAATACCACATCGTTTGTAGTGCGGGATCTTGTGATAGAGTCACACGGCTTCTTTGTTGGGGCAGCTTCATGCCTTGCCCTTGGCCGCGTGATAGAAGAGATTGTTGGTGTCGTGGACGTGGGACCAAAGCTTGAAGAATTTGCATCCAGTCCAGTCGCATCTATTCAGCGTACAATTGACCAAGAATGGGAAACGTCCACTAGAAACACAAGGACGTGTGGGGAAGAGCTGTTCTGGCTTTGTCCAAAGTTAGCAGATCGGCTTCTAGAGGGCTATCTGAAAATTGTTGCCAACCAGTGGCCTATCCTCAGAACTGCACATATCAGAAGTCTCCACTCCAGACGTCTAACCCTGGATAACGTCTACGATACATGCACGCTGAGTCTCATTTATGCTATTGGTGGGAAGTATCTGGAAACCATAGATACAATGAAGGGATTCAATTCAGAGGTTCTTTTCAAGGCCGCTGCGAAACATCTGGAAGAAATACTGAAGTTCACCGATATCCGAGCTGCTGTGATGTTGCTCCTCCTTACTATATATTCTCTCCGACTGATCGGAGGCCCAGGTGTTTGGTATGTGCTCTAAAGCTGCTAACTGTTTTATTTTGATGAGTTAACTTGCATGTCAGGACGTATGCAGGAGTTGCTATGCGGCTGTGTATCTGCTATGGTTACCATCGAGAGACTTATTCGCCAAAAGACCGTGTCCAGGACGTAGAGATGCGTCGGAGGATTTTCTGGTCTTGTTATTGCTTGGATAGGCAAACATCAATTGAGATGGGTCGCCCTTTTGCTATATCTGATCGAGACATTGATATTTCTGTGCGTTTCCCGATCCATGGGAACTACGTGTTGCTAATTGTTTCGTAGTTACCAACTGATATCGATGATGATGCGGAAGAGCCAAATCCCCCTCCAAGATCCTCAATTTCGCATTCGACTCATTTTGTTCCCCGGTCCACGTCTATATCTCATTTCATTCACACTATACACCTAAGACAGATCGAATCCAGGATCCAACAGACCATATATCGTGTGGACAGGAAATCATTCGTCTCAGAAATGGACATCGATCCATTTCTAGACGAGCTTGCACAGTGGAAGGCAACTGTACCAAGAGACACTATCAAAAGGTCCGCGCCCGAGATGATCGATTATCATGGACATAATAGAACTGTAAGTGTCTCTCCTCATTCGTCGATTTGAACCTGTATCCATCCACTAAAATATTTAGATGGTTATATATGAGTACTATAAAACCTTGCGATTCTTGTTATATCCTCAGCTGTTCGTACCTGAGGTAAACCCAAAATATGTCAAGTCATGTGCGGAAGCGTGCGCTGGTCTTTGCGAAGCATTTCAAAAACTTCATCAGTATTTTGAAATCAGTTTCTCAAAAATGACGCTGCAAACAATTTTCGTGGCAGGTTAGATCTCCACCGGATTCCCAGCAGTGTGCTATTGCTCGGATTTGACGCTGACCTGTGACACAGGCTTAACCATGCTCTATTGTGTATGGGTTTGCCGACACGACCCCACTCAGCTCTCGACAAGTCCCGATCTTAATATATGCAGCACTTTGCTGCATGTCATGGCAGAGCACTGGTCACCTGGAAAGAAGTATTGCGATTTGTTTGAGGTTTTGAGATCATCAGTCGCGGAGTCAATCGCTGCTGAGAAAGGACAGCAGGGATCTCGGGAGCTTTTACATGATCACAACCGCCTCAACTCTGCCTTTAACACACTCGACATGGATAACGATGGCAACTATCAATGCGCCCAGATGATGACAGATATCACAGGTACGATCTTCACTGATGCGTGGTCGAGTTGGGAGGTCGATCATACAAAGCCAGGTACTGGAAACACGCCAACAGAACAGCAAAAGCTTGCGTCCAGGGACCAGGAACTGATGGGGGAAATATATGGGTTAAATGATATTTTTGATGGCAATAATGGTTCCCTTCCAGATATCAATCTTGACTTTTATCCTGGCATGATACAGTTTCCTTGAAAGCGCAAAGAATCTAGAGGCTGAATTGTTATTCAACATCCCTCATTTTCGACACATATCCAGTATCTCAAATTGTATAACTAAGGCTTCGTCGAAGACCGTTTTAATAATAATTTGATATATTTTCAAGGTACTAGCTTGGTGGCTTTAGATGTACTGCCATCCTAACTTCATGGGCTGTGCCTTGACTCCAGAACTCTGGCGAAGCCTCAAAGACGCATCTCGCGCATTCTGTTTGATTTGTGCCTCATCCACACGGAGAAGAACGCCATTTTCAACCACTACCTCTCCATCAAGCACGACCATCTCCACATTTTCACCAGAGCATGAGTGTACTACTACTGTCGTAGGGTGCATGCCACTGCAAGTCGTATCTGCTGGATCATAAGGCGCAGCATTCAGTCCACTGGGGTCGATGACGACAAAGTCAGCCTTCTTGCCGACCTCCAAGCTGCCCAAGGTTGATTCCAACCCCAACGCCCTGGCGCCATTGATAGTGGCCATCTCAAGTATCTGTTCTGCCGGCAGCAGCGTGGGATCTTCTGCTTTGGCACAGTGAATAAGACCTGCCAGGTGCATATCTCGAAAGAGGTCATATGCATTGTTACAAGGCCCGCCATCGCTGCCGAGGGCTACATTGATATTTGCAGCAAGCATGAGTGGAATAGGTGCGATGCCATCTCCGAGCTTGGCGTTACTGGTTGGATTATGTGCAACAGATGTACCCGTACGTTGTAGGATTTCAATATCCAGATCCTCCGCAATGTGAACTAAGTGAGCGAGGACAACGTGCGAGCCAACCATCTTTGTATTCGAGCAGAATTCCAAAGGCGTTGCTTTATAAGCCTCCCGAATCATTTTCTTGTCACCAGATGCTTCTGCACAATGCATTGTCACTCTGATGTTGTGCTGAAGTCCGGCCTCCCCAATGGCCGCAAAACCTGATTCATCGGCACCTCGCGGTGTATCAGCGGCCATCCAGATATGCAGGCGGTCATTGAAGTTCCCATGATATTTCTTATGGTTCGCGATGGCGGCGTTAACAGACATCAGTGCTGCATCTTTATCCCGTACATCAGTGACTCCAAGGTGACTATGAGTTTTTGGTCCCTTGACTAGGGTGCCCTAGTGTTATATTAGTATACTATTTGCAAAGAGGCTTACGATTGAAAACAAACCCCCCGATTACATGAAGGTGTGTTTAGGAAATCTTACCAAACAGGCGCGAATGCCAACTTCGCCCACTGCTCTACTAATATTTTCAAGTCCAGCTTGCACTGGTAGCATTGGTTCTAAGAAGCAAGTTGTGCCGGTCTTGAGCATTTCAGCCATTGTCAATTTCGCTGCAATATAGCCATCTTCATTTTCGAAAGCAACCTCCATCGGCCAGATAGTATCGCAGGCCCAATTATGTAGCGGCATTCCTTCCGCCAACCCTCTGATCAGTGACTGAATCAGGTGAGCATGTACATTTATGAGACCGGGGATTACAATCTTTCCATGCAAAGATACAATCTTGGTATTCGTAGGCTTGTCTAACTTGGACTTAATGTTGCTGGTGGGACCTATGGCAGCAATCAAATTGCCCACGACATGAATCCACCCGTCGCGAATGACGTGACGCTCATGATTGACCGTGATAATGGTTGCATTTGTGTAAAGCGTCGATGCCATCTTTCCTCCATAAAACGCTTAAGTAAGGCAACGCAGAATGAATAGGATGAAATGGGAAGAGAGTCTGAGAGATTGACTGCTCACTACTCGGCTGCCTGTCACTTGTAAATTATGGGTGTCGAAGATGGACAGGCTACATTTGGGCCCGGCCCCCTGCAAGCGCCACCCCATTATTGAGAGACGGGTGCGAACGTGTGTATCGACCGGCGGCACATCCAAAAGTGCCCGTCGGAATAAATGCATATTGCCCGTAACTCTTTGTCATTCTGACTTTTCGGGTATTTCATTCAAACGGTATCTTTAGCAGCGTTATTTATAAAACAGAGAGTTTTATTAATATCCTGGATACAGCAGTATCGCCAGACACTTCACGTAAGCCGATGGAGTATGCATTAGAGCGCATTAAAATAGCACATAAAGTAGGTGTTGCTATGCTAGCTGTCTATAACAAGTTTTGATGAACCCAAGCTACTACAAAAAGAAAAGAGAAGTACAGGCATGAAAGTTGGGAATAACCTCAAAAGCACGGACCTTTCCATTAGCGAAACTCTAGCGTCTGTTCTAGCGTTTTCTCTAGCATCGCATCCATCTTCCTGTTATTAATCTTATTACAGGCCATTAACTAGTATGCCATTAATCTTCGTCATTCCGGGCGGAAGTCTATCGTTAAGTTTGCTCGTCGCTTCAGGATGCTTGTGATGAGCTCTCTGCATTCTCCTATTATAATGCTCATACCCCGTCATGCCAATATCGTATCCCTCCACGAGCGGTTTCTCAGCGGTGACAAAGTGAGGGAGCGTGGTGATCAACTCATCAGCATTCAGACCGAAGAAGAATGGCAACGAATACCTGCCTTGTCCAGACTTGTTACGCACGCGGTGGATAGTGCTCAAAAAGAAGTCATTGGTCAGTCGGCCCATCATATCCCCTAAGTTGACGACAAATGTCCCTGGCTCCAGTTTTGGCGAAATCCATTCTCCAGCCGCATTGAGAACCTCTAAACCTGAGGCATCGTAAGGATCTTGTGCGATCATCGTGACGACTATATACTAAGGTCAGCTCAATTCAAGCATGTATGAGGACTCCGAGCAACTCGCTCTGAGAAAGTTTACATACGCTGCACATCAGTATGGGCTCCCAGGCCTGTCTCGTCCTCATCACTTGCTTCTTGAGGGGGATAATACAGCGCACGGATCCCTGCAATAGGATACGTTGACTTTTTCTCAAAAAAGTCCTCCTGTTCCCCAATAGTCTTGGCCATGAGGCCTGCGAGCTGTCGTACGAGATTGAGGCAAGCAGTACGATATGCCTCCAAGCAAGGTTGCAAAGTGGGAGCATCATTTGGGTCGGGCCATAAGTTCTTGCGGCGAATGAGCTCTGGCATTTGGTCTTTTACTCCCGCAGGGTCGAGGAACGGATCATAAGCCGAGGTCATGGACTCTTTGAGATCTGTATGAAATATCAGCATGCGATAATCGAAGAGTCAAGTAACCGCCACGGTGGCCGCCACGACGACAAGAGTGATCTCACCTCCTTTCTTCAACCGATCGACATTGGTATAATATGGTTGCTCGTATCCCATGTACGAAGGCGACAATGACTGGTGCACCTTCATTTTGACCTCCATGGGCAAAGCAAAGAATTCCTTAACACTCCCGAAAGCATTTTCTACAATGCTCCAATCAACGCCGTGATTCTTGATGACGAAAAAACCTGTACGGCTGCATGCATCGCGAAGGTCAACCACCAGTCTCTCTAAATCCGCCGCGGTAGCAGTTTTGGAGTGCAACGCGGTGAGGTCGATAACAGGAATCTCTTTGAACTGGCCACCAAGTCCATTAGATATGGGCCTGCTGATACCCTGTGATAGGATGAGTTTGGATTCAACGACTCCTGCCGTCCCGATCATGACTTCTGTGCTCTCGGAAGACATTTTGCACGAAGTGTAAGGAGGTGTGGGTTGAGATAAATATATATGCGCCTTCTCTTGCCAATCAAGATCAGATTTTCAAATGTCGGAATATCTGTTTGAAGATTGCTGCTACACCACGTAAGTTTTATACAGTATTTTCGGAACTGTAGACCTTCGACTCCTCTGGGTCATCCACAAAGACGGCGAGGCTTTACAAACACCATGGCGAAATTTGACACCGACGTCTCAATACAAAAATCCTTCTATTCATTTTCGGAATATCAGACATTCCACCTCCCACAAATGATCGGCATTATGCAGAAGATGGCCGTCAGCCTTCCAAAGCTTTGGCCGCATTGGTTCGGGTAATGCACCTTTCTCCGAAACGTCCAACTACTCTAACGGAAGCTTTGCTAAGTCCGCCAAGCCGAAAGATAGATGACCCTCAACTGCATATCACTGATTGCGAAGGACAAGGTACATTTTAGGTGGGAATACTGTATCATTGTCTATGCAAACTTCAGACTTCGTCTCCCGGAAGTCAAGCTTCCACGTTTTACCCTCGTAAGCATAACTTAATCTCCGAGATAGTAAATGATCCATAATAATACACCACCTTTATCAGTTTGCAGCCCCATTTAAATTTCTACTAGAACATAAACTCTAAGCTTTACTTTCCCAGTCTCTTTGTTTATCTAGCATGCTATCTTTCATGTTTACGCTAGCTGGCACTTCAACACCGCTCTAATATACAGCTGATATATAAAAGACGTCTTGTCTTCATGTGAAAGGACACAACATCCTCGTCAGCGCTTGATACTCCCTGAAGTTTTCTTGTCAGATTCCAGCAAAACTTACGAGGCCCACACAAATGGAATCCAAAGAGGCTCACACCTCCCATGAGACAGTGCATGATGCGTCACAACGAAAAGAGCTTCGTAGCACGATGGGAGTATGGTCTGTGTCTGCACTAGCTGTCGTTCTCCCTGGGTGAGCATTTAACCAGCACTTGCCGCTAAACTCACATCTTATTAATCGAATCTTCTAGAGCTTGGTCATTTGCTGCGAGCGCTTTGGTCATTGGTATCTATGGCGGAGGACCAGCTGTTGAAATCTGGGGTACTTTGGCGGTCGGGGCTGCTCTTTCCATATTTTGCTTGAATCTCGCTGAGTACGGCTCTGCATTTCCCAATGCAGGCGGTTGTACTTACATTGCAACGCAACTGGGTGGCCCAGAATACGGACGTATGATGGTGCGTCTCTATTGTCCTTTGTAGAATGTGACACTCAGCTAATGACAACAAACTGTAGGGTTACTTCGTTGGGGTTTTCCACTCGCTGACCGTTGCATTCATACCACCTGTGCTTATTCTTGTACTTGCCGAGTTGAGTTTTACATTCGCCTGTATCTTTCATGAGAGTTTTGTCCCTGCGCGGTGGCAGATATGGCTTCTGTTTCAGTTCTATAATATTGGATTTCTTCTTGCGATCAAATATGGCAACCGAGGCATAGCAATGGCAAATGGGATTGGGAGTAGGTGATTATTGGTGGGAAGAACGAGGAGACAATGGCGCTGATTTCATCATTAGTTTTTGTCTTAGTAACCGGTCTAGTTGTTACAATCGGTGTCATGTTGGGCATGTCAGCTGGTAATAAAAGACCCTCAGATGCGTATGTCCTCATACACTCTTGTACAATACCTACAGCTAACAAGCGGCTCAAAGTTTTGTATGGACAAGCTTTCAGAATGGGAGTGGATGGCCATCAAGTGTAGCCGGCGCACTGTTGGGGCTTCTAGGTATGTTGCACCGCAACAGGAGAGGCGTTAATGGTAAAGCTAGGCTAACGTCTATAGGTCCACTATACGCTTATGGACCCCCTCATTGGCTTTTGAATATGGCAGACGACGTAGAAAATCCCTCGCGCAATATTCCTATTGCGATGGTTGCTCAACAGGCAGGAAATATCGCTACGTGAGTTTAATCTGTTATATTATAACTTTGACTGGCCTGACAAGCTTTACAGAGTTTTTGCGTTCTACGTCGCCGTCTACTATTGCATCACCGATTTTGATGGTCTCTTAGACACAGACTTTCCCTCAATCATCGGCGAACTATACCTTCAAGGTACTGGCTCGAAAGGAGCGGCTTTTATACTCCTTCTCTTCGTCTTCGTCGCATCCCTATTTGGGAACTTTAGCTATATATCGGCCAATATTCGTCTTCTATACGGTTTCTTTCGAGGAGGCTCTGTGCCATTCGGGAACTGGTTCGGCAAGGTGGATCACAAATACAACCTCCCAGTCAACGTGCTCTACACCTGCATGTTTGTGAACTTCCTTATGAGCTTCATTTATTTGGGTACTAGTACTGGCTTTAATATTATTATTGATTCAGCCAACTTCTTTTACAGCCTAGGATTCCTTCCGCTGACGGCAGCTTCGCTTTTGACGAAAAGACGATACCTCGATCAGAACAGAGGTTATTTCAAGATGAATTACGTACTAGGTACTGCTTGCGAGATCTTCAGCTTCATATTCAACCTAGGATCTGTTGTAGTGGAGGCGCTCCCAGGCTCGTGGCCAGTCACAGCAGAAAACATGAACTATGCATCTGTCTTTGGTATTGCCGGCATTTTACTTGCTACTTTCGGCTGGATCTTCCATGGTAGGAAGCATTATTTGGTCCATATGGTGGATGGAATAGAATACAACACATCTCAGCCAACAGATGTGGTGGATGTAGACAGCAAGCCGTCAGAGAAGATGGCTTAGAACAAGCAAATGCGTCAATGGTTGGCGTAGAATCTGAATGATGTAAACCTGTCAACTCTCGGCGGGACCTGCAAGTACAGAAAATTGTCCTCCACATCCTGCATAGGAAAGCTTCTTGTCCTTGATATCGGCCGAGATAACCAAAGTGGCCTCCTTCACGGTGTCGTCCGTCCCCTGACCATTTCGATAATTAGCAGAAAAGCCCCACGAATATGCTTTCCCTTCCAAAGTGACTGCAAACGAGTTATCAATCCCAGCAGCAACCGAAACTGCGTGAATGCTTGGGATAATAGTAGGCATAAGAATGCGTGGCTTGCCCCATTCATCAAAGACAAGTCTATCTTTTGGCTGATTATCCAACTTGATGCCGGCTTGCCCATCATCGCAACGGCCCCATATCAACAGCTCACCATCTTCGGTACAAGCGATCGAGTGATGTTCGCCACCTTGAATTTCTCGGATCTTATAAGGGCGAAGAGATTCGACTATACCTGGCTTCAGGATAGTTGCATCACCTTGTCCTGCCCCATCTAGAATGCCTGTCTGGCCAAAGTTATTTGATCCCCAAGCATATACTAGGCCGCTCTCGTTAATGGCAAAGCAATGGTATGCGCCACATGCAATTTGCTTTATTTTTGACAGGGCTACTCGACAAGGAGTAAGAGCTCCAAACCGAGTTCGCTCTACAACGCGACGAGCGAGCTGGCTTTGCTCTCCTGCGCCCCATGCGAAGACTTTTCCGTTATTATCGAGAGCTAGAATATGATTGTTCCCTGCTGCAAGAGATACAATCTTCGTTAGAAAGGGTATATGCACAGGCTTTCGCTGTAATTTCTTCTCCCCAATTTTCTTCTTTTCGCCTTCGATGGCGTCCTTTGTGAAGAAGCCCATGACCCCATCATTGGCCTATGAATCTATTAGAGTGTAACGATAGCCTTGAACTGACTTTGAACTCACGCGAAATGTTCCCCAACCATAGACCAAACCTTCACTTGTAAGCGCAAAGCTAGCGCTGTCTAAAGCTACAACTTGGACGAATGTTAGGACAGAGTTACCGAAACTTTCTGCGGGTATAGCGATAGGTGTGCTTTCCATCGGGTTCAAGTCGACATCATCATCATCAGAATCTTCCGAGTTGGATTCCTGGTCAATATCTCTTGTCGGTGCCTCCCAGCTTGTATCTCGGCCAAGTGCCCCGTTGTCATTAACGCCCCACGTCACAATTTTCTGATCATGCGTGAGAGAGACACAATGCATACCGCCAGCGGCAACCTGAACTATTCCGACCGTGGTAGCATCGAGAAGCCTATTGCGACGAGGGCGTTTGACGTGCGTAGGCTTCTTTCCATCAATAGGCTTCGCGCCTAAGCCGAGTTCACCACACTCGCCGTCACCGCAAACATAAATGTCCAGCCTCTTTGTCGGAGGAATGTTAAGTGCTGTAGCTTTTAACCTTTTCGCAGGTCTCGAGATTGGTTCGTTGGGTTCTTGGCGTTTTTTATTTGGTGCAGTTTTGACGATCTCAGATTTCGATTTCGCAGGTTTCGAGGCCGCAGCTTTTGATGCTTGAGAAGAATTAGCATTCATTCTAGGAGTTGGTTAGTTGGTCATATATGCATGAGTACTGACAAGTAACTGGAGCAAGGTCTTTTCTGGCCGGCGCCTTGGGTGCTGGCTTCTTGATGGTTCCGGAAGCGGCTGCGCGTGGTGGCATGATGCAACGCGGTGGGTGAAAGAAATGAAGAGATTTAGGCGGAATCTAGGGAATTGCTTGAACGAATTCAGAACGAACTCAGATGATTGTGAGGTCGTAGATCGGTACCTAGTATGTAGATAGGTTCACATTAAGGTTCACTTTAAAAGCGCAGCGCGAAGGTTTGTTGTTGTTGTATTCTAAATTCGGCAAGTTACATTACAAGGGTCTCCTAGTCAACTATTTACCCGTTGGCCTGAGGCTGGCCCCGACCCGACCCGACCTACTTAAGGTAATCGGCGGTCCCCCTAGCTTCAAACCTTATTGTATCGTATGTATACTTCGTAAACTTCGTAAACTTTATCGTTCTCATTCTAATATACGGAGGTAGCATTTTATCTAGAGGTTTCGCTTATTTAAGGGGAAATCTGCTCTGCTCAAATTACAGCTCCGTCTATGTAGGCGCACTTTTCAACAATGCATTTTTGGGCCATCTCACATGAAGTGAAGCAACTGCATGTCTTTTGAACTAACTACTGCGGTATTATTTCATCGTAGTGTAACTCCGGGGGATATTCAAAAGTAGATATCGACACTTGAGTTCCCGGTGGAACCCGAGAGACTGACACTTGTTGATCAGAGCCCCCTCCGCTTATCGAATCGTATGAACGTCCCGTTGCATGATCTCCTGTCCTCTGCCCACGACCGAAACCAATGTCTGATGTCGAGGACCAAATCACCCGTTCAGTCGATTCTTCGTTGCCTTCTGGGAAAATTGGCATAGTATCCGCACGTTTCTGTTGATCGGAATTATGGCTAGACGTTTGTTCTCCGCCATGGTCTCGGCTGCTTCTTCTTCTGGTAGCCCTAGGTCTCGATTCTTGAACAAGGCTTTCGGATTGTTTTTGTTTGGAGCCTGAATGTTTCTTCTTGGGTGCGAATATATTCTTCATCGCCGAGAGACTGATACTGTCATTTAATCGTTCGGAATTGGATTGTCGCTTGGAAGGTTTGTCCTTGTTGTGATTCAGATTGTCGGTATTCCGCGTCCTGTCGCGCGTTGGAGAGGGGCTAGGAGTTTTCAAACTACTAGATGGTTTGATTCGTTGCTGCGACTTATATACGACGACGACAGGCTTGACCAGTTCCAAATCAGCTTCGTTCTCAACCCCACAGCGGTATAGACCGGGCGTTATTCCATAAAGTAAACGCTGCGATTCGTCAAATGCGCTATAGCCAAACTTTCTCCAAGTCAAGATATCTCTAAATGTCCAAGATGACACTTTGGTGGGGGCCTGATCCCGTGTTATCTCTGGCGATTTGAAGACGTAGTCTCTCGTGGAGCATGTTATCAAGCAATGGAGCTGTGTCGCTGGAATAAAGATGTCGTCGTATAGTTCGTCTTTATGATCACGGAGGATATTGTCTTCCATCCAATATCCCATGTCCTTGACGAGCTCCTTGAAGTAAAGCTTCAACTTTTGTTCTCGGCTGTCTCTGAATCCTAGAGTCTTGGTCATTGCGGTTACTGTTTCGGATCTCCATTTTCTAGTCCGAATTGAACTACCTGTTGGTTCATTATTAATATGACATTCCGAGGTCGACTGAATCAAACACGCACCTTTATCCTGTTCTTTATTCTTCACTTTTAGTATATCTTCGAAAATCACGATTTGGTCTCTTGTTGTACCAATAGGGAAGTGTTTGCAGAAGATATAAAACTCCATGAAATGCCAGATCGCGAGTGATAGGACGATGTGGTTGCAAGTGTCTTGTTTGCTCAGCCAGACAACTCCTGGGGCCCCATCACCCGCCAGCTCAGAATCTTGGATTGCGGGGTCAATTCCAAGTTTTGACAGATTCTGGGGCTCTCTTTTCAAGACGATGTTGAACCTGCCTGTGAAGTCGCACTCTTTAAACACCTCATCTATCCATTTCTCAATTGATTCGCAGATATCGTCGTATTCTTTCCTGATAGTCCCGTCCGATACTTGGTTGTCTTCACATAATAGCTCGAATAAGCGGATTTTGCATTCTTCCAAGTCTGCTTTCAATCTCGCGTTTTCCTCCTCTAGTGATCCCACAGATAGACCCCCAGGAGAGTCCGAGTCTGACATCTCCATCCCCAATTTGAAAGTGCTTTGAGAGCTCTGTGGCAAGATACGTTCCCCGCTGTGTGTTGGTGTCGCATAACATTCAGGCCATAGTATACCTGACAAGGCTGCAATGTGTTGAATGCCAAAAAACAGTCGTAAATTCGCGCCAAACGGACCAGACACCTTGCGAAGTTAGAAGTTTTTAGAACAAGCCGAGATGATTCCCTAAGATCAATAAGACCCTGTGGAATTACTAGAATAGTTTTCTATCAGTACAGTGTACTTGCTAAAACTCAAGGTCGGGAAAGCGAGCGATAGGGGCGCTCTGGAATATATTTATCGTGCCGATTGACGGGGACGGGGAGAATCCCTACTCGGCAAGTGGTAGTATTCATGGTTCTGACCACACTCCTGCAACAAACATGCTGTCATCCCACCCTCTTCAAAATTTGCCGGGAATGGCCCAATCCGAAGCACAGCAACGAATGGGGATGATTAACTCTCGCGTAATGGCTGCGATATCTTTAGGCGGCAGTGGGCTATTTGCTAGGATTATAGACAGCCTCACTTTGGTGGAGGGGTGGGTTACATTGAGCCTACACAAGGAAATATATATTCGCTGGCGGGCTGCGATTTGACCTTCTGCGATTCCCCATCACCAAGCTTTACAGCATTGACACAACTAGGCACCACCTGATATTATTCAAACCCAAGGACGCTGGAACAAATAGCATCAGTCATGGCGCCCAAAGAGCCCAAAGAGCCTATGAGGCTGCTAGTGGCAGTAGACTTTGGTAGGCTCAGCCTTCTCTGTCATTTCACAAAAGCTTCTCTAACGGATGCCACTTTATTACAGGAACTACGTTTTCAGGCGTTGCCTACTTACAGACCTTAAATGTGAGCCTAGAGCACAAGTCAATTTACCCGGAAGTGTTGTCACTGATCGAGAAGCGTATAGCATCAAAGGCAAACTGTCATACAGGACTGGGGCGAAGCCGGAGGGGAGGGTGAGAAAGTCCCAACGTAAGTGACGCCCATCATTCTATATTGTATTACTGTAGAACTTGCTGACTAGTCCCATAGAATACTGAAGTATGATCCTGGACAATTCAGCCCACCTAGATTTGGGTTCAACATCGACGACGATGAAGATGGCAAGATCGAATGGTTCAAATTGGGCCTGTATCCTAATGTTGAGGAGACAAGCCTAGCGAAGAAGTATCCCATCAAGACGCCAAAAATGAGCGACTCCGAGTGCCAAAGACATGTTGTAAACTATCTCACGGCTCTCAGAGAACATACAGATACATATTTCAAAGACCGTTTCAGCGAGGCATTCTGGCGGAACACCCCCAGAGAATACATCATTACTGTGCCAGCAATTTGGCAAGACAAGTCAAAAGACACAACTCTCGTCTGTGCCGAAAAGGCTGGTATGGGGGCAAGAAACAACATTCAGATTGTGGCAGAGCCGGAAGCTGCAGGCATTTATGCATTGCAGAGCATGGAGAATATGAATCTCAAGGTTAATGACACATTTGTCATCTGCGACGCGGGAGGAGGGTAAGTCACATCAAAACTAAAGTTTTCTGTGCTAGTACTAATTGAGACATCAACAGAACAATTGACCTCGTGTCATATACTGTGAATTCGTTAAAGCCAATTCCAGTGATTGGAGAGGTAGTAGTTGGGTCTGGAGCGTTGTGCGGTGGCACCTTCCTCGATCGTATATTCGCGGACTATTTGACCAAAAAGTTCCACGATTACGGTCCGTGGGATGACGAATACCAGGCTGCTGCTCTGAAGACATTTGAAAAAGACATCAAGAGAAAGTTTGCTGGGGACACCAATCGAACCTACACAATTCGAGTCAGACGACTTCCTGACAATTCTGCCCTTGGTATCAGGAGTGGTTTTCTCGAGATTCCAGGCAAAGACATCAAAAAAGTCTTTGAACCCGTTGTGAAGGAAATCGTGAAGCGTGTCAAGTCGCAGATACAAGCAACCGTCAACACTGGCAAAAGTGTGAAAGCGGTTCTGCTTGCCGGGGGCTTTGGACGAAATGAATATCTTCGGTCCAGATTGAGAGATGAGCTAGGTGATGGTGTTGATGTGCGCAAAGTCGAAAATAGGTAATCAACCCCCAAAAATGGATCTTATTTAGCAAAAATATGAGACTGACCCATGATACTACAGCAATACCTCCATTGTTAGGGGTGCTCTGATTTACGGCTTGGCCAAGAAGGTCCCAAGGCTTGCCACCTTTCTTGTTGATACGAATATTGCACGCAGGAATTACGGTTAGTAAATCCTTTTCATTTATCATTAGATGTTCGGTTCACATTAATAGGAGAGCTGAGACAAATTCCCACGCCTGATTATCCTGTGATTCTAGTCCTAGGGACTTCTGGTCGAATTTCTGGTCCGTCCTACTAATTTAATACTGACCACATGATCTTGATCTACAGGAACTCGATGTTGGCTTCCCCTGACGAATAAATACGACCCAAGAAAAACTACGACGTAATATCCTTAGCAATGATCTTGCATCAACCGCTGATTGGATGACAGGACAAAAGACGATGTTACGGGTGAAACACGAGTCGATGTCATGCAGTGGTTTCTGAAGAAGGCATGCCCTTTGCCTGAAAGTGCCTTGCTAAAGTTTACTTCTAACTGAATATCCTAGGGAGCACCGGTGAAGGAATCAAGTCCTCCCGAACACTTTACCTTCTGCGTAGACCAACCAGTTGACGAGGGACCCCTCCAACCTGCCAACCTCGACATCTACGTGTGCGAAGACAAAGAAAATATTGGATCACCGGACTACCCGGGACATAGTATGTACTATCTCAACCATAACATTGGAAACTGTCCTAATGAAGACAAAGGGGCTAGCGTATCCATGAAGCTCAGGGCAGATTTCAGCCACATACCTACTGTGAGATTGAATAAGGTGCGAGGCACAGATATGCGGCTCTACTACAAAGAATATTTCATAGTTGAGATGACCTTGAGATCGGCAAGCCTTCACTTTGCTCTCATTCACGATGGGGTCAGGTACGAAACTATTCAGGTAGAGTTTTTGTAGCCTGGGGTATTGTCCTACACCTGGAGTTCTATCAAATCCATGTATTCAACATACATGGCATGTCGATGTTGGCATATTGTATATGATTATCATTTTATTGTATTATGGAGTAAGGCGACGAATCTCGGGACGGGTGGGCTGCGTGGAAATAATTTGTACCGGGAAAGGTTCACCATCATAATAATTCTCATTTGAACACCATTAAGCCCACAAAATGAACTGTGAATTCGCGCTAAATCATCTATTGCTGAATTCAGTTCCTGACCAGAATTTGCCCGTCCTTATGAATCCCTGGCTCCCAAATCCATGACCCTTAACCCAACCTGCCGAACCACTGTGTCCAAACAAAGTCAGCCCAGCCGCCCCATCAGTGGCATAAACCCATTTAAAGAGTTCTGTGCCCACTGCATCATTCCAATTGCACACTTATTTTACATAGGGAAACCAAAGATCCTGGGCCCTCTTCGCGGGGTGCGAGGAAGCTGCGATTCCTTTCCAGAAAGGGTAGTTCTAGTAGTGGTAATCGATTCAACGTCCGATCCGAGGGTCCTTCTGAACATCCTGCCAAAGCATAAATACAGCAGGACAAGGATCGTAATGAAGAGTATGATGACGATCGCAACGACATAGTTTCGTTGGACCATTGCTGGGTTTCGGAGGAGGATCGTGAGAGCGACGAGTCAACAGTGATCGTCTTTCTTAACATTTCAAATTAGAATTATACGAAAATGGGTCGCAAAACTTCACGAAACTTACTTTGTGAGATATAGGTTGCCTGGTACCGATAGGACCATAGAAATGATGAGCTATTGAACACTGTAGCCCTAGATGAGCCAGCTTCAACGGGTCTCCACAGTCGCGCGAGAACTAATGGTGTGTGGTTCTCGCAGATGGGGGACGGCTTGCTTCAAGGTTTTTCTTAAATGCAGGGCGTTCAATGGATGACACAGCTAATTTATTTTTTATTTTCGCAAGACTGATGGACACAAACAGCGACTCGTCATCTTCGCGTTTATACACAAAGTTCGCATCTTCAATAGAGGTAAACAAGTAAACAGCGGGGTAAAACGAGCCAATTGGACCGTGGGGAACCCCTGACAGACACTCCATCATAAAATGCTTGCTATGAAAGGATGGGCAAACGGGAGGCTCAAAACGAGTGTGTAGTTGCCCGGGTTATGAGGAGGTAGGGCAGGCTGATGGAGGGGTAGACGACCATCTGCAAGCAGTTGACTGCAGACAAGGGTCCCAAAACGGAAGGAGACATAAGCTCGGCCCGCTACCCGCTGAGATTGCGCATTGCCTCTCATTACTCGTTATAGCCTGCGCTGTTAGAATGTAGCAATTGGCTTGAAAACGCTCTTGCAATTGGGTAGTTTTGGGAACGAAGGGGCTGAAGAGTGAGGTTTCCATGCGCCGGCAATTACGCCACCACGGTAAGAGAACAAGATGCATGCAAATAATATTTAGAATAATACAAAGGAAGATACCAGAACTCGATAGAGCTTTTGCGTATCATTCAAGGGCGAGGAATCGCCTTAGCATAAGTCCCGTTTACGCCCGAAGTATTATTGCTAGGTGCGGAACCGTCGTGAGTCTTGAACCAATCCAAAAACTGGAACATGCTAGCTTTCGGTATACGTTCCATAGAAGTCTGGTTCAGGTATTGAAGACCGAATTTCACTCGGCTTCCAGAGAACCATTCAAAGTTGTCGAAAATTGCCCATCCAAAGGCTCCTGTTACGTTTACGTCTGTTCTGGTTAGCACTTTTCTTGCATCTCTCAGTATAGAATATGACTTACTATCTTCAACAATCGCGGCAAGGATATTACCCAAGAAGCCCTGGTAATAATCGGCCCTCCTCAAATCCCAAAGGATATTACTCAAACTCGTCTCCTCGCCCTCTCTCGGTTCCGCAAATCCAAACTCACTGACCACGATACCGGGAACAGCTGGGAATAATTCCTTTGTAATGACGCTCAAGAATCTTCTGATAGCAACAGGAGTGCTGTACAGCCAACTCATAGCATAATCCGCATTCGGCCCCAGCGGGAACCCATCAGCAGCGAGGATCGAACTACCCGCGCACTCGGGATAATTAGGATTGCTAGGATCAGCAGCACAGGCTGCAGAGCCGCCCTCGATGCCTATGCCTAGGTACCCAGTGTACGCATCAATAGCAAAGAAATCACAAGAGCCCTTGATCATATCCTTCTCCTCCTGCGTGAAAGCCGGCAGCAAATCACCAAGCGTCTCCTTCAACATATCTGAGTAATCGCCATCGCGCCAGCACCCATTAAACCAGCCAAGCGCAAACTCGTACTGCCGGGCCACGGCATCAATGTCCGCTGCCGAGGTTTTGTTTTCCGGCTCGTAGTAATTGCCGGAGTTCTTGAAGGAGATGCGGCCGGCGCCGTAGAATTCTTCGTGGTACCATTTTGCTACTTTGGCGTGGGCAAGAATAGTGTAGTGGGAGCAGGCATACGCGCTTCGAGGCCACCGCTTATGTTGTTGTAGGCTGGGTAGTTACCTTTATCATTGCCAGCGGGATAGTAGGAATACTGCCAGTTGCAGTATTGAGCTGAAAGCCAGGTCAGACGACAACAGTAGCATACAATAAGAGGGTACGTACGTTCGTTGAAGGTATACCAAGTTGATACATATTTATCATACCTGTTGATCACAAACTTTGCATAGTTGAAATAATCTTCAACGATTTGGGGGTCTGTCCAAGCACCATACGAATTGAAGAGTGCGAGGGGTGTATCTGGCGTTCTTTAGCCTGAGGGCCCAGATGAAGAATGTAATCCGCACCCCAGTGGAAAAGGACAACAATTGGCTCGATTCCCGCGTCAATCAAACTAGCAACAACATCATCATAGTGTGCTACACCTTCGTGATTGACCGGTCCGTTGCCGAAAGAGAAAAACCTCGGCCTTTGAAATGCACAATTAACGTAAGAATAATGTGTTTCCAAAGTTCATCCTAGAAAGTGGTAGAGCTTACCAAGAGAAAGATGGGGAGAAATAAGGCACCCCCAAGCTAGCCAGACGTGCAAAGTCCTGCTTGTATAAATAGTAGTGACTTCCGACCACATCACCGGTTGAGTTATCCGCAACAGCCCCATAATCTCGGTGTGCAATCAGATCCCAAATTGACGGTCCTTTACCCTCGTCTTTTGCGGCTCCTTCGATCTGATATGCGCTAGCAGCTAGACCCCACTGAAAATTGGTTGGTAGCTTCGCAGCTGCCAGAGAAGGTTCGTATGATGGGACCTAGATAACGTCAATTTCGAGACGATTGAGACCAAGGTAATTTATTTACCAATGGATGAAATGCCCCGGGTCTGGGATAAGAGCTGGGCTCGGGAGTTGGTGAAACTGTTGTGGTGATTGGGCCAGTCTTAATCGCCCCCACCTGGTTCCACAGCATTGCCAATTCCTCATTCGAATACTCGTAGGTTAACGTTGTTGTCGCCGCGGAGACATTATAGACTTTTGTAGAGTACTCCGAAGTTGATCCAAGAGAACTGTTGTCGGTCGCTGCCAATGCAGCTGATAGCAGCAAAAGTATGCCCAGGAAGGACAACATCTTTGAGAAGAGAATAATAAGACTAGATGCATGAGATGGTTCGAATCGAGGGAAAAAACTTTCCAACAAAGGGTCTCTTCCGTTCTATAGTTCGCTGAATTTATAGTTCCATCATTTGGGGGAAATTAAGTCTGGGTATTCGCCCTTTCCGGGTAAATGGTTATGAGAATTTCATCTGAATTTTACCAAGATTGGAAACTAAAATTTATGAACACGTAAATCAAACTCGAGCTCTTAGAGACATGACCAGAATTACACTTGGCTGCAAGTACATGGAGATTAGAGCCAAAAGAAATGCATACGGGACACGAGCCTCCGCAACAGAAATGAATTACCATTATACATGGCCCGTGACGAGGAGCTGTCTTCTGAGCCATGCTACAAAAAGAATAAATCTTCTGTAAAGTAGACCCAGATACGAAGTAGATGCTGGTGGGACTAGGTATTAATGGCGCTGAAGGTTGGAAATGGACTTCCGATCAAACCGCACAAATCCCACTCAGGTGTTTCCACCGAGTCGAATGGCAGCTTTTCGATGTCGAAGGTTGGGACTAGAGAAGAAGGCAATGCCACAAACGAGGAAATTATTTGTAATTCTATTTGATTTGGAAGGATCAAGACAAAAGTCGACACATAATCTGATATCTGGAGTCTACCTACTGCTGATATCTTGTGGTTTTTCCATTTGCAATGCAAACCACGGAAGATATATCGTAACTCGTGTGGCACTGCAAAACAAAGTTGCTGGCAAGTGCAAGTTTTCACGAACATGACTTGAGGCGTCCAAACCGGAGGACGCGCTCCTCTCCCCATCACGCTCGCTCTCCAACCACCACTGACAGTCGGCCCAGATAGAGACCTTCTCTGTACAAGTTGCGATCCTCGCCAACCAGATGCACAATTGCAGAATCTATTTGTAAAGTGTAGATCATAAAATGAAACGACCTCGAGATTGATTCCACGAGGTCGAGATTAACGACAGATCGAGTTCTTTCTGCGAACATCTTACATGACCATTACCAACGACAAGACGTCGTCAGCCAGCCATCTTCACCGGTCGCTGCCACACATATCTAGCTGCGTGGTGGTTGATGCTCGTGGCCAAGAAAAGAGGGATTCAAGAGGCGAAAAAAAATGAAGGGTATTTTTCGTCTCACGTGATACGCTAATTAGTAATCGCTTGCTTTGAAAGTTGATGATTCTCATTGGCTGCAGCAGTGGAGCAATTGCCGAGGAGCAAATGCTCGCCGATAGCTTCCGTATATTGACGACGACAACATTTCTCTCCCCTCTTGTACGGTATTGGTATTGCATCGCAACCACAGGACAATCAATCTCACGCCGCCCATCATGTTGACACAGAGAATAGCCCAGCAATCGCTGCGCAGGCGTATGTCAATCCCGTGTCCGCTGCTCCCAATTGAGCGCAGATCAACATCCCACCTCAAGCAAGAGTGAAGCCATGAGATAGCTAGCTAACATGAAGATATACAGTCGCAGCCAGCCAGCCCGGCCTTGTATCCCAAAGCATGGCATTCAAGAAGTTTGCTGCTCCCGCCGCAATAATGGGCTCTTCTCTGCAGACCCGGTACGCATTCCCTTCATATGGGCCGTAGAACCAGAATACTAACGCGCAGTCAACAGACCAATAACAACGCAACCGATGAAGCCCTCCGACTCGTACGAAATCCTCGTCGCTCAACGGAAGAACCGCCCCAACTCACCCCACCTCACCATCTACCAACCCCAAATTCCCTGGATCCTCTCGATCACCAACCGCATCACAGGCTCCGTCCTATCCGGTGCATTCTACATTTTTGGCTCCGCATATCTTGTCGCGCCACTCTTTGGCTGGCATCTGGATAGCGCCAGCCTGGCTGCTGCGTTTGGCGCCTGGCCTGTTGCCGCCAAGGTGTTGACGAAATTCGCGTTTGCGCTCCCGTTCACATTTCACAGCTTCAATGGGATCAGGCATTTTGTGTGGGATTCGGGGAAGGCGTTCAAGAATGCAACTGTAATTAAGACGGGTTGGGTTGTGATGGGGTTGACGGGTGTTAGTTCGTTGGCCTTGGCTCTGTTCTTGTGAGTGGGAAAGGGATTCATATGGGATGGGGCACGGCTTAGATGAAATGCTGAGATGCTGGAGTGTAACAATTCAATGCAATATTTCTACTGTTAGGGTCGTGATACAGAGCAGTGCTGTGTGGTCGCATTGACTTTATTGCAATGCATATCCCTATACCTGTATCTTAGAAGTACTTTGAGTGAAGTTTTCTCGCTATAACAACTGGTCCATTGACCATAGCCGCCAATTTCAGCTACCTCTGTTTATCGTTCTATCTTATTTCCCAACATGTTCTTCCGCAGTCCTCATCATTTGCTCAAACTTCCATACGTTATCAAAGTTCCCCACACTCAAATTTGCATCTTCAATCTTCTGCCTATATGTCGACACTTCTTTCTCTTCCCTCTTACAAAGCAGCATCGTCCCCTCCTCCTTCGTTTGTTCATCAATAACAACAAAGTAATCCCTACTAACCTGCAAATCCTCTGGGCTCTTGCCCAAAAACGCAGCCAGCTCGTCCAAGTTCTTACTGATGAAGTCAGAGTGGAAAGAGTCCAGGTTGCTGTCAGGCATCGGCATTGATTTCCTAAGATTGCCTTTAAAACGTGGGAAAATAGAGGTCGCCCATAAAGGGTTTATTCCCTAGTATGTCGTTAATTTCCTGTGGAAACTTAGTTTAATATTTGGATGAGTTGCAAAGGGGTGGGGGCGACCTCGAGCGAGAACTCGGCCGCAGCGAAAGGCGTGTAGGACATGTGTAAAGATTAAGTTCATGGACTGTGAAGGTTAGGTTGTTTTATACCCTGATAGTTTTTCAAGGAGATATGATATGGGTTTTGTCGGTGGCTATATTGGAGAAATAGTAATTTGACCTGTTGTTTATCGGTTTTCGAAAAGTTATAGAGGTACAGATTCTTAGTTGAACAGTTTGATAGGAACTCTACCTCCTTATAAGTAGAATGTGGGAGATGCGGAGTAATAACGTAAATATAAGATTGCTCAGCCTTTCGATACTGAAAAAAGAGAAGCCATTTTCCACATGTGGCTATATCCGCTACCAGTCAAATCAAATCAACATCTAGGCTGACTACAGGCTGTGAGATTGTGCCCCCAATATCCTTTTCGGAGCACACTCAACGACCAACGAAATCTGTTTTAAGGCCAAAGTATGTTGATCTTATGATTTCTACGCTATGATAAGTGGCATGTGCAACGATTAGCTGGCCAGGAGCATCCGTTCTGATGAGAGATATTGAAGTAGTGGATGGTTAGACTGAGACTGAGGTTTAGCTTGCCAGTAGCATTGCTAAAGATGCGACAAGTAACAACCACAAGCCAAAAGGACGGAAACAAGATCTCTGGTTCAACGAGGAGAAATTAGGTATGACAGAGCCACTCTATCTCTCCATCCTATACTTTACAGGACTTTACGCAAGCTTTTAAACCCCACCCTAATATCGCAACACATTAAATATCCGATAATTATAAGATCAAGCCGGTCAACAGCCCACCAATCATCCTTTGATTTTATCGTTCCATCATCAATAAGTTAGATCAATTCTTCCGCGGGGGTGTCAAAACATAGGTAGGCGGCCGCCCTTCATTGTCAAGTGACTCATACTTTCCCACCAACTGAACTCCATCTTCTAACCCTTTGACTCCTCTTCTTCCCTTGACACAACACAGCCACCCTCGAATTAAGCCCCACAACCCAGGCATCTTCTCACCCCTTGGGAATACAGTCCCTGGGTGTATCACCAGGGAACACGAAATCGCGAACACCATTGGCATAGCTTCAAGGATATAGAAATACGATTCGTGTGAGACGAGACCGTTTGTCGAGGCATTCGTGCCGGCAGAGAACTGTATCAAACGAAAGAAGATACGGATCTAGCACGTAAAGTTAGTTCAAAATTACCAAGACAAGAAAGGAAAGGCACATACGGTAATGAATCCCAAACTGGCATAAGTAGCCCACAGCAATTTCATCCACCCCGTCTTCCCAGCACCTAATGACCCTTGTCGTTCAAACGCCTTCATTTCAAGATGAAACTTGATAGCCATTCCGAGAAAAACAAAGATGAAGAACTGCTGAAGCCCGATACCACCCATATATATATGTACACCCTGCATGACTTTGTCTGTCGGATCATTGGGACCGGCCCAACTGCCACCTACCAACTGTATAACGAAGGAAATGAAGTCCAGAGTAACGAAGGCAAAGGCTAGTGCTGATGCGGGGATAGACAAAATAGTGCGAGCGGGGTGGAAGAAGTAGAGGAGGCGGCCAAGAACCATGTATGCGAATGCGTTTACCCCTTATGGCTTGTTAGTGTGGTCTTGCAGGGAAAGTAGGAGCGGACGTACAAAGCGGTGCGAGGAGGACGAACAGATCAGAGACCAGCTCTATGCCTGCACTCTGCTGATAGCGTGTTGATATTGAGCGGAAGGTAAAGGAGATGGTCTCCCATAAAGCTCCCATAATCACCACCCAGGCGAATCTCTGTTGATGGTGTTTTTAGCCTTCATGGTATCTTTTCCTTGAGTCTTCATGAGGACTTACTGTCTTGAATTTTGCAGCTAGAAAAATATGGCTAATACTCAATACACCAAAGAGGATCGAAAAGAAAATTGCTGCACCAAAGCTGGGGTAATATTCATATAAAGCACCGCAAGTTCCAGGTGGCACATAGCCATTCTTATCTGGAGTAATGGTATGGCTGCATGTTGGTATGACTATTGTTATGGTCCTCTGGGGAATCTTAACTTGATCATCCGTAACTCCGGTGATGATATCGTAGATCGTCGTACTGAAATATATACCTGTAGGCGCAGCAGTTGGCGAAGGGGATATTGTAGTGTCGCGGGGAACAAGAGCTGGTGTATTTGTAGGAAGTACAATAAGTGCCAGGGCGCTACTTGCGAAGGGAACTAGGTTAAGAAGACGCATGATCTTTTCGAGGCGAGGGTTCAGGGGATAGCAGAGGCTGCAGAAAGTCGAGCTCGATGTTAAAGCTAGCGTCCCAGTTAAATAACTTGACAAAACGTTAGAAGTTTTTGATGTTGGTTCAGATGCTAAGAGCAGAGTATTGTACAAAATTATTGCTGCCCAGTGAACTGGCGATTGAAGCAATATATAACAACATTAAAGAGGCGGAATAAAACGAACCACTATACCTTTCGCAGTATCATAGCCTCATCTGAAATAAAACCCCCTGGTTTCGAGGCTTCCCCTATGTAGGAGTAGAGACGTCAAGAGGCCCCTTCGTACAAATGTTTTCTGTCGAGCATGACTAAGTTCGCTGTTGCCAAAATAATGGCCTCTGAGTGGCTGGCGCGCTATTATACAACTTTATGAAACTGGGGTTGTGCCTGGTTAAAGGCTCCCCTTGATCCCTGAAAATACGACCTGCCCAATGAAATAGACAGGATCGGCTTACATAAATGAGGCAAAGCTATATGACAACCACGACCACGACTTTATTTAGGATCATGTTTAATAGAAGTTTAAAAGATAAAACAATGGCTATTAAGGGGTATTCGCACCAGTTGTATTTCACAATGCGAGAGACTCACCAGGAGAAATCCGCAATCCGAAATCCAAAGTATATGTGGAATATATGCTCCTAGCGGGTATCTTTCAGAACGGCTTTGATTATCTCATCCCTGCCAACCTTCTAGTAAGTAAACAAGTGTATATGACAAGTTGAGCCTCTGGGCTCCGCAGGGTCAGCTCCTTGTGCTTGACTTTTTCTTTTGGAATTTGGGCACACCATTGCAGAAGAGTCAGACTGGAATGCTCCGGGCTATTCTCCACAACGCACTCTCCAAGCACCCTGAGCTCATTCCGTCAACCCTTCCAAATATCTACAACAACTGGAAGGATACTTATTTGAACGATAAACCAACCTTTGTGGAGATGAAAAGAGCATTGGAATTCTTCATGGAGAAAGCCTCACAATTTTTTAAGATATGCATCTTCATTGACGGCATAGACGAGTTGGCCGGTGAGCATAAGGAGTTAGCTCAGTTAGTTCGATCTCTCACCATAAGAAATGTCAAGGTCGTGGTATCCAGTCGGCCGATCAACCCAAGCGTCAAAGTCTTTCGGGGCTGTCCAACCTTGAGATTGCAAGATCTTACAAGACACGACATGGATCAGTACATTAGGGGAAATCTGGTTAATCACCAGGCTATGTGTCAAATGTCGAGATTTGACCCACAAGTAGCAGGAGGTCTGGTTTCGGAGATCAAATTGAAAGCTGAAGGTGTCTTTCTCTGGGTTCGCCTGGTTGTGCGACTTCTCGTAGACGGTCTCGAAGCTGGCGATTCGGTCATGGACTTGCAAAGGAAACTTCGTTCACTTCCCAGGGACCTGAAGGACTTGTACCGAAGAATGTTGTCGAAGATCCTTCCTGAGTATCAGGTACAAGCATCCGAAATGCTCCAGATGTTCCATGTCTGGAATACCTACACCTCACATCAACCACTCGGCGTCGTCAACTTTGCATTTGCTATGCATCCCTTAGATGAGGCGTTTCACCGCCCAGTTGCCCCTCTGAATTTGGATCAGTACATATGGCTGTATAACAGTACTGAAGCGCGAATTCAAAGCCGGTGCTGTGGTCTTCTCGAGGTTGGAAGAGACCGTGGTCCCACTAATGCTGCCTTGGATTGGGCCACTGGCGAAGACAATGATGGTTCAGCGGTGAGATATATGCATCGAACAGTTGCTGAATTCCTCGTCTCTAGCGAGGTATGGGAAGAGATGAGTAAAATGACACAACACTCTGGATTCAATCCCGCTTTGAATCTCTCATCAGTCTGTCTTTCCATGCTCAAGTCGGCGAGCAATATCACGATCACATCGGCATCGAAGAGAATGCTTAACAATTTGATCAACCTTCTTGGATCGTCTATTTGCTTTGATGGTCGAGTCTTGCCTGAGTATATGAAAGGTATGGGGCCATCGATGATAAAACATCAGGACCTCTTCAGTCATCTCTTGGGCGGAGAAGCCTCTCGGGACAAAGATTGGCTACAGAACTTCCGCTCCGATGTCGAGAAAGCTATCAGCAAACATAGCGCAGAACCATTCAAAGTATTGGACAAAAGGCGCCTCCTGGAGCCCCTCTTCGCAGTCCATAACACATCGAGTTCAATAGATCTTCATGGTTTGTGTCCTCTCCGGACAATACAGGCAATCCGAATGAAGGTCGCGCTGAGGGTGAAATTGAATTTTGGAATTCATATGCTCCTCCTTCCCATGCACCTCGCCAGTCTTCAGCCTCCTCACATGGATCTTTCACCACCCCGATTCAATTCCCAGATACCTGGAGGACTAACAGCCGTGCAATCCCGTATCAAGAAGCTACAGATCGATTGACAGATGGTTGACGAGCACTTGGAAGGTCTTGGTGACTTGCTTAGCGAAGGGAGGAAGATAACCCCCAGCTCCAAGCTTTTGCGGATGAAAAGGATGCAGTTTACTAGCCAACTGCCGCCAGAATATGGATTTGAGTAGT
Source organism: Lachnellula hyalina (assembly GCF_007821495.1). Taxonomy (NCBI): domain Eukaryota; kingdom Fungi; phylum Ascomycota; class Leotiomycetes; order Helotiales; family Lachnaceae; genus Lachnellula; species Lachnellula hyalina. The sequence continues at coordinate 163,207 of NW_022157173.1, forward strand.
ATTCTACCAACGTCCGCTACAGTAGACTTCAGGCACAAGGACGCACTATACGAATCAATCGTCACTGTCTCGCCAGAAGTTAGATAATAACCTACGAAGAAACAGATACATCCGACGTGATACAACTGACTAAAGGCAGAACAGCCAGTGTCGTGAAAACCGAGCAGCAAATAGTAGAATCTACCACATAAGTCAGACTCAACTTTTTATTTCGCTGGTTTTGTTTTAGTATCTAAAAATGAGCAGCTGCACCTTTAACCTAAGCCAGGAGTCAGCATTCCTGAGCATACACTAGGAGGCTATTTTAGTATACAGGGGGCCTCGGTTATATTTTCCTCGTCTTGTCTCTAAGCGTAGATCTAATTGTGGCTCTGAGCTGAGTAAGATTTCTACAGAACTATTTTTGGATCCACATTCGCATATATACACGTGATAAGAAACGACCCCTTAACGCCTCCTGGTAATTTTACACAGTATGATTTCGAGGATACACAGTTTCCTCTTTTTTGCTTTGGATCTTTGATGCTAGACTTTACTCGCATGCAAACCCCCCCCTCGCCCCCGCTTGCCCCCCATATTTAGTTCTACCTCCAAAAGGCAAGGGCCAAGCTGCATTCTATCTCCCTTTACGTATGAACTGTCGACACAATGACCTCAACAAAACATTCCCCAGCCCAAATTTTGGAGCCGTGTGTATTTCTACCTCAATTGTATTTCGACTTGCTGATCCGGCTGCAGGTGGTCAGACGAGCTCCTTAGACTGTTCTTACAATGTCGCAAAGCCACGATTCCTTCTTCAGATGCCAATGACCATTCAGCATTGGTCGCGCTCGCTGGAAAGTCAGCAGACTTACCTATCGTTCCTATGCCAGGGACCCCTTTATCAGTGCTAAATCTGTTAACCCTTTCCCACTTGGGCTTTTATCTGGGCAAAAAGCGCGGATTTCCATTAAATGCAAACTCTCGATGGCTTCGATACGCCCCGCCAGGAATGGGTAGAGTTAAGAGAGACGCAGTTTTGGATTTCGCCGCGAAGGAATATGTGGAAGTCATTAAAGCAGATGCTGCTGCGCTGCAGAAGTTTGATGAAGATATTGCTGAGACACTGAGAGAGGAAATCGTTATTTCAAGACACTCAGGGACAGACATATACAATGTCTATCTGCTAGATGACGATATACAGTAAGGTTTTCCCCATTTCGATACAAAGTTTTACCGGGCTGTTCTTCAATCGTATACTAAGAAGCGGGTACTTGGCAGGGTTCTCTATGAAACTTGGGGTATAAGGATAGATCCCAGGCAAAGTTCGGAAGAGGCATTAAGCTATGCTCAGGAGGTCGCAAGGTTTTTTTCAAAGGGGACTGCAGTATCAAACTGATGAGAAAATGGCTTGAAGCTTGTAGCTTGTAGCTCCCGATAAAGACATTCTAAATATAGCGTTTCAAAGCTGCAAACCTCTCTAAACCTCATGGGATAGCAATAAAGAATATGAGAAATCTTTTGTAAAACTGACATTTATCTTTTTCTTGGCGATACAGGATATCACAGGACAATGCTGCGCGATAATATTATTGACCGAAGATAGGCACAGCTATCCTAATCCTGGGAGAACTAATCAGGACCTACATTCCATTTACCGCAATCGGTTCTACAACTTGTGGATAGCCCAGAAATTGTGATACAATACAAACATACATCAACTACTGCTTTTTCGCAGTTATGAAATAAGAATACGAACCGCTTTCCCTGAGGAGTTGCTGCATTACGCCTGTCAGTAAGGACACTAGCTACCTGCCGAGGATTTGCCTATTCGTGCTTGCAAGTTGACATTAACCTAGGGTTTTTAATACACCCCGAGCTACCTGCCGAGGATTTGCCTATTTATACGTACAAGTTTGTATTAACCGAGGGATTAAGTCGACTTCTACTAGCTAAATCGGGAAAGGATTATAGTCTATATAAATTTTAAACTATATAAATTATAGACATGCTAACTTGCCGCGTACTTCCATCTCTATAGATACTTCGTCCCAGGAATGTTACCCCCCCGCTTCCCCGCACAGACATAAAGGCAGGGGTTCCTCTAACAGGAGCTCCCATAGAAATTCACCACTGGCACAACCGCCCGTGTCGGGGGCGTTATTATGCCTGGGACGAAGTAGCTTTGCTATGTTCTAGAGACGACGCGTACTGCGCTACCAAAGTCATATTTCGCCAGCTTATATCCCGAGGGAGTGGAGATAATAGTCGGCTTCCTTCAGACAATAATTAAACAGAACCCCCAACGCTAGCAGGGGGCTTTCTCCTCAAACTCCGCAATGGAAAGGCCTCAGCTGATATCATATGGAATTCTCCAAGCAGCACTAAACATTTAACCGGAATAGATCATGCCGAAGGCATAGGAAAGTATAAGGAAGTGCTTTTGTAATCTATATAACTTAGGGAAGTTTCTTAGACGGTCAGGTTCTACACCATCTCCTTCTCCGCAACCTTCGATCATTCCATTCGACACCCATTGTTTATACAACCCTACTTCCACAAGATGGAAAAAGGACAGGTGAATTACGAACATATCGACACGATTGGAGTCGAGACGCAGCAAGAGGACCGAGAGGTTACAAAATGGGAGGCAGTGGACAATCGCAAGGCTATTGCTTGGACGGCCTGGGCCATCTTTGTTCTGTGTCTCCAGGGGTTTGATAACCAAGCTGGAGGTATTGTCGTTGGTGTGAGGGAATTCCGAAAAGATTTTGGATACGAATTTGGCGGCGACTACGTCTTACCTGCAAAATGGCAATCTGCTTTTAGTGGCGGTCCAAATGCCAGCGCTGTGTTTGGCGCTCTATTCGCAGGCTGGCTCGGTGACCGTATGATTATCATCCTGCCCTTTCCATCCGAACATCAGATACTGACACAATTTCTATCAGTCATCGGTCGGAAATGGGCTATCTTCCTATTCCTCTGCAACTCCTTCATAGGCGTTGCGCTTGAATATATTTCAACTACGAATGCGGTTTTCTTCGCCGGTAAAATGCTTAACGGCCTCTCTCTTGGTGCATTCAACTGCCTCTGCGTTGCCTACGTCTCCGAAATCGCCCCTCATGTGCTCCGTGGAACTACGACCGCAATGTGCAATCTTTCTCTGTCTATTGGCCCCCTCATTTGCGTCATCCTCGGCGACGCTTACGGAGATCTACCAAATCGGTGGGCATATGTTAAGTCTCGAGATGTCAATTGATGATTTGTATACCGCTCGCTAACAGTTCTTCCTTTCCAGCGTGGGATATTCGTAGCTCAATGGGGATTCGCTGCTATTGCCATCATTTTCTGCCCATTCATTCCTGAGTCACCCTGGTGGCTCATTTCAACCGGGAAAATCGAAAAAGCAACAAAGTCTCTAGGTCGACTAGGAATGAACACTATCAGAGCCGAAAAGCAGGTCGCATACATCCAATACACCCAAATGAAAGCTAAGGAGGTTACTTCCGGGGTTTCTTTCCTCGAGTGCTTCCGGGGAACAAATCGTCGACGCACGTTTCTTACAATCGCACCCTTGACTATCCAAGCCTTATCTGGTGTCTCATTCATCTCTTTTTACGGCACTTATTACTTCCAACTCGCTGGAAATAGTGTCCACAGATCATTTCAGCTCTCGTGCGGCGCACAAGCTCTGTCGATTTCTGGTAATATCACCTCCTGGTTTCTTATCGACCGGATTGGCCGCCGACCCCTCATTTTCTGGGGCATGTGCAGTCTTACAGTTCTTCTACTCGTCACTGGTGGCCTTGCAACTAATGGAAGTCCCGGTGCTTTGACTGGAACGGTTGCCCTAATCTTGTTCTATAATTTTGTTTTCAACCTTGTCATTGGTGCTGTTGCTTACACCCTCATTGCCGAGATTCCGACAACGAATCTTCGAGGAAAATCGATTGCAATCTCACTTACTATTCAGCAAACTCTATACACAGTCCAGCTGTTTGTTCTGCCTTACATCTTTAACCCCGATCAGGCCAATCTTGGAGCCAAAACCAGTTTCATCTTTGGAGGACTTGCAGTCATCTGCTGCGCCTATTTGTGGTTCTGCTACCCAGAGACTGCTAATAGATCTTTCCAGGAGATTGAGGAGATGTTTTTCAATAAAGTCTCAGCACGAAAGTTCAAGACTTATGTGACCACCTCGCAAACAGAGCAGGCAGTCAAAGGTGTGGATGCGATTTAGTGCTGTAGATAGTCCTATGAAATCTGGCTTACCGTCATATTATTATTATTATCTAGAATCTTTTAACCCTTTCTCTGCAAATCCCAATTCTATATGTCCTCAATTCGTGACTGAAACAAATATTGTTGGGGTTTAGGATTAGGGAACTATCCGCTGAACCGCGGGTTCGCTCTGAGGGCGAGTTTGTGAACACTTAGATTTGGAGACTACCAAATCTCGGTTACGCGCCCGTGAAACATATATCCAAGCCCCCCGCGGCCCCGCGCAATCTCCAGAGCGTTGAACACAGAGAGAAGGGTATAAAAACAGGTTATCTAAGTAGGTAGGAGTGGAAGAAGGCCGCGGGGGAACGTGCTAGCGCTAGTAGGGTGTATGATTAGCTAATAAAAGTAGCAGTCGTAGGAGCGTTTTCAAGCATGTTCTTCGTCATCCTTCTCTTACTTCCATACTTATAGCAGCTGATCTATGTGGTGATATCGTATAACTTAGTATAGTCTGATTACTACAAGTCTAAAAATAGCTTCTTAATATTATAAAGAGACTTAGTAATCCATATGTAACCATTCTCTAAGGTTAAAAGGTGAAAAGTACTCGATAGTAGTACTATAGGTCAAAGAGTCTAATTGAACTATAAAAGTCTACTCTCTGCAAATCAGGTATATAATAATAATACAATGTAATTTTCAAAGTAACTAGGCTAGGAGTGTTATTGAAAGGCCAAATGATATATTTGATATAGAAAGTACGAGAAATTTTAAGGCGTTCAAAGATTTAGAGCCGCTTGAATTCAAAGTACCTGTTTCTTGTCTCGCGACATAGTGTGTCTCGCTACGCAGAGACGGACGTTAGTTCAAACTGAAACCGGTAGCAGTAACACTATGTCCATAGTGTAACGAAGCGGTAATCTTGGTGGTGGATTAAAGTGCAATGTTAGGGTGTGTAGTAAAGCAGGGACGCTGTCACTAATCAAGGTGTAGTTGCAAGTTACTAAGTACATATAAATATACTATACTTGAGACAAGCACGAAGCTTCTACCTAGTACGGAAATAACTGTTCTTATATAGATGCTTCGTAAAGGATAGATCAGGGCTGGATCATATACTCCTTATAAACCCTTATGATCCTAACTGAGCCTTCGTCATCCATCGCGTGACCTAGTCGCTTAATTCACTTACGAACGTTATTCGGACCACGCGTTCCTGTAAAGCCTCCTGCGAGTATACTGTAATCGAGAAGATGAGTCAGCATATCATGGAGGCTTCTGCCTCTATATAAGTCCTTCCATCGAAGGCATCCAACAGATAGCAAGGATAGACACCTTTCCTTTGAACAGCGTTCTTTGACTACACTTAATACAATAATGCCTACGTGGATCATATGACACACCGCTATATCTTGGGGATGCGGTATACTCTATGTCAGCACCTTAATAATACTACTGTAGTACTGCTTCTCACTCGGAGAGCCTCTAAGGTACTCCTGCTTAGCTTTCAGGTCAATTGGAGCACACTTTGAAGTCTAAGATTTTCGCTAACTTGACACTTTGCAACACGGACAATAATGCAAAGGGCTAAGTGTAAGATAGATAGATTTTAGATCTGGTCTTTTACAGAGATTGTTTCAAACTTGGCAGTCTTTCTAACTATAGCTGAGAGCTACTGTACCCTAGTACCATCAAGTACTTGGAGGAAGCGGCGTAGCAAAATCTCCATCAGTGTCGACCCAGGCATGACACTCGATGTTTTTGACATTCGTAAGCTTCGTGCCATATTCCGGAGCATACTGGATGTTGCAGCCACTATTGGTGACAACAACCTTGAATGGGCAATCTGCTGCACCTGTAGCATCCCTCGCGACCCAGGTGCACTCGCCACCACCCACTGGAAGAAAGATTTTGAAGTAATCCCCAAAGTCGGAGTTCCCGGTACAGGTGCATGTAGTGGTGTATGGTGAAGCGTCGACAGAATGGGCACATTGAGACCCGCTTGACATACAAGCACCCTGAGCGGCAACTAGCTTTGCTAGGACTGCAGAGGCAACGAGGAGGTTGAGCTTCATAGTGACTTTGGTTGTATCTATTGTCTCTCTATTAGCAATGATTCGGGTTTTATAAGTGCTTCTGAAAGCTTCTTACAGTATATACGGATTGACTGTAAAAGCTGTATTAGACATTGTTCATTCCCAATTCGTACAGGCTTAGAGAGGCTTACATATATTGATATCTTATGTTTTCGTTGACTGCGTTGACTGCGTTTTGAGAAAGATAGTACTAGTATTGAAAGTCAGTATCTATTTGTTATCAAGTTTCCTGTTGGATTTGGCCGGTTATATACCTCAGTATTGCTATGAGGTTATCTAGCTGTCTGTAAGGTCGAGAAGGATGGTCGATAGAGATAAGTCGTTCAAGAAAGTGATGACGAGATCTCTGCATACTTTTAGAGACAGATAGACCAGCTTTATAATATTCCTGGAAATATTAGACTTTGATATGCAATGCAACTAACAATACTCGGCCTCTGAAGACATTTGTAAATACCAGCCGGATTTTGTAAAACACGTGGGAATTCTGGCCAAACAGGCATTATTCCTCAATCTCTGCCAAGATATCGGCAGATCCTCCTCATAATAGCGCTAATACTTCGTATATACCCACTTTGAAAGCACGAAGAACGTATCATACATCCGCATTTGTAAATAAAATCTCGGACCGGTCGGATATTGTAGGAAAGATAGATTGGCCAAGTCAACAAGCGTGTCGGCCATCCTGATTAGTTTCGTCAGTGTCATCATCTGTTCCTGAGCACAAACGTGTTAGACCCTCTTATGATGTGCACAACCACAACGTGGGGTTTTAAGGGGCGTCGCATGAAGTGGAAGTATGCAGCTAAAATGCATCGCCTCGTAAGACTTCGACAGACTTACTCTCCCCCCCTTTAATAAAGAGCATTTATGGGTCAAATCCCTATAATACGTAGAAATCTATAGAACTAAATGGCTAGAGCCTTTGCTGGTAGCCCGTGCTAGCCCTAAAGGGTACTTGTAAGGTTCCACTAAGCTTATAGACGTAGTAATATCATTAGCTTAGCCCCCTTGAATTTACGGTAAAGAAAACCACAAATGCTCTTTATTAAAGGGGGGGGGGGGGGGCGGGGGGATAGAGATGGATCAATTTTCTACATACACACTCTTTAACCATAGCATATTATTATATGAATCATGTTACGATGAAACCATAAGTCAGATCCTAGCCTAGAGTTCGCGGTTGTGTTGTCCCTCCACAATGTCTGTCTGTCGCACAGTCGGTATGCAGATGAAGATTCTTGTTGAGGTGTAATTGGAAGTCCTCAGCCTTGCAGCAAGCCGTGGTTTAGTTGTGCATCGCTACGACCGCGCAAACTTGGCCAATCGTTAGCCAGCTACACATGGCCGGATGTACCAATTATTTGACTTTCTGCTGTTAATAGCTAAAACTCACCCTTCCTCATCTGGACTACGCAAAGACGGCTTCCCAGTGAACTGTCTTTGTGATTCTTGCCCGCACAACAAAGACCTTTCCATCACTACTGTCTCCTTTGTTCAGATGTTCAAGCTGTTTGAGATTCTGTCGATGATATCGTTTGGTCCAACTAAGAAACACTACGAGTAATTGGACCAAGCGACCCGACCGCTTTTACATCTCCCATCTGTTACCTCTTCTAAACAGTCATCTCCGTTGCAATTGATCGTTAAAACCTCACAACGTCATTTTCCTTGGTATATTGTCAGCTTAGTTCTGAGTAATCCGAACTTGCTTGATCGGGATATAGCGTGCAAATTACTAACTCATAGACCGGCGACTTTACTTGCTAATGTAAAGCTATGTTTTAGCATTCAGTTCCAGGTTTTCCAGGTATGGTATTATTCTCGATCGATCGATCGATCGTCCATTAAGCGTTTCGGGCGTATTCAATCAACTCCGTTCGCCTGCAGCGGAGAAGGAAACTTTGCTTGAAATTCAACAGGACCGTGGAATGGCATAGGAAGGTGCTACACCAAGTGGCATATCATAAAGTGTCCGAATGTGGTGGGGTTTTAGCGCCTGAAATTACCGTGACATGAGTCGCGTCCGTTTCACCGCCCATACGATTTGCGCTCGGAGCATATCCGGCCCTTCAATGCAGACTATCCTCGTGCAAAGTACTTCGTATCTTTCTCTACTTCTTATCAGCCATAACCTAGCTCTCTACATCTACGAGCCTTACACCTGACCCCAGGCCAAAGACGAATCTCTACTGATATGGCGTACTTTCAAAGAGTTGATCTACAAGCGGGAAAAGGCTTGGTAATTTGGTCTCACTTCATCAAGAAACAGACAGACATCTGTTCCAGTTCTTCCGCAACCTCAGCTTATATCAGACTCCCTGCCCTTGGTGTAGCTGCCTACACCGTGTAGGCAGCTGTCGATCTACTTGCCAAGGCAAATACATTCTTCGCATCTTTTCTGAATACGAATTCAGAAATGGACATGATTTACCGCCAAGGCTCTCCAGGCTTTATGCAGCTAGATGCTAACACTGAAGACAGCAGTAATCTAGTGTATCCCGAGTACTCCGGAAGTCAACTATATCAGACCTCAGGTGACTTAAGCTTACCACTGCAAGCTGGGTTAGTCTTTCCCGACTTTGACACTGGAAATGTGCATTATGTTACTGTGCCAAGAGGATCCTGGTACGCGAAGATGCGAATCGAGGTCTACCGCAGAGCAATGCTGCTGTCAAAATCGAAGTCCGCGCTATACGCTTTGTCGAGAACGTTCTCTCGTTTCGCACTCCACAGAGAATATTCTTGCTACACAGCCCGATGGCCCAGCTCCCGATCCAAGGCGAACCATCTAGGCGAAAGAGCGAGATGACAGAGACAGTGGCAACACTGGTTGGCAAGCAGGTTTGAACGCCAACATTAACTCGATTTTCCTTCAGTGTTCCAGCTCTTGAGGCGAGAAATCGCTGGAAGCCAGGCCAGTATGTAATTCTCGATTTCGAGAAAGAGTTGAGGGTTCACTCTGACACTAGAAGCCATGAGTACCACAAAAGGTGGGACAGCAAGTATGATCGGAAATTCACTATATCCTCGGGGCTTGACATCGAATCAGATTATAAGTAATAGGAGCTAACTATCCGGAATTTGGGTCTGGTAACTAAGCATCTATCCCAATACAACGACAAAACTTTGCTGGAGCTCCCACTAAAGGGCTTTGGGGGCAAGTTCTTCTTCCAACAAAATGAAGGGGAGTTTATCGGGTTTATCGCTGGAGGTGTAGGGATTACACCATTGTTGGCGCAGACGAACTGTCTTGATCTAGCTCGGAGGCAGATATGCTGGACTGTTAAAGCCAATCTTGGTTTGGTCCTTGATTCGTTTGACCGAGCGCCGGCATTGAACAGGCACACGAAGTTGTTTGCGATTGGTGACGTGGTCCCACAGACTGAGGACAATCTCCTTAAGCTCGAAGCTATGGACGTAATCCTGAAGAGGCGGAGAATTATGGCTGCGGATCTCCAGCTTGGTACTGCCAGAGGCAGTATGCCTAATAAATGGTATATTTGTACTGTAGCTGGTCTCCGAGGCACACTCTTGATTGGCTGAAAGGTTACCATGTTATTTTGGAGACCTTCAATTATTGAATATAGCTCTTTTGAACTTATGCTAAATGTTTACTTTGGGCCCGTCTCCTGATAAGTAAATGCGAGTGGATCAGATGGACCAAAATGGAGCAAGTGGGAGTGTTGGTTTCACAAGGTGTGTGCACTAGTGCTGGCCTAGATGTCGTTTCGTGGTTGCATTTCTAGGTGTAGAAGAGGTTCTAGCTAAGGTTGCGACGATGAGGTGAAAAGCCTCATCCATGCTTAGTCATAGAACTAATGGTCGGTACACGTGACATATATCCCAACATGTACAAACCATATAGAAAACTCTAGATCTCCATTCTTTTTTCAAAATTGTCTGAAGTTGACGTCCTAGTAAAACCATTAGTTGCGGTGTTTTCTTGTCGCTTTGAGCTCCCAAACACTTACTCGTAACTCGATAATAAAGGCCACAACCAGAACCAGGTCGGCAAGTGGCTTCTATGTACTCTCCCTCCTACTCCTACTCTTGAAGATGAGAATACATTTGCCTGGATCTCGCTCTAAACATCTATTCTGATTCCTGGCTTCAAGTATATCTTCCAATTATCTCTTCAGAGTCGAGTTCCGAGGTGTTTGAAGTGAATCATTGCACCGTGCCTCCTCTCCCGCTTTCGACGTGTCATTTTGAGCAATTCCAGCAAAGGACCCTGTATAAACTAAAACATATTAACGCTTAGAATCCGCGCTTCCGGAGGAGGGCGGCTCACATACATTTCTGGTACTCGTAGTTAACTCTTTACCAAGTTCTGGCTGCCCGTTGTCTCTCAAGCCGCCAGAAAAATCCTTTGCGTACGAGACAACTGTACTCATACATGCTGTAGGATCGCCATAGTCACCTTTAATGCCATATTCTATGTCCGTGACAAAATCTTGCAGCATTTTTATATCATACAGAGTGATACGAGGATTTTCGAGTTCATACCTATTAAGTGAAGGACTAAGTATTAGAAATGTCTCACTTTGGATCAATTTTGCCAGCATACGGCGATATCTCTTCAAAGTGTGGTCGGTAATTTTTTTTGACTCCTTTTAAAGTAGCAATAGTATCTTTACTGTTCTCAGAGCCATTTTCATAGGCTTTCTTGGAGAATCCTCAGGCAATTTGTGCTTTAGCATTGTGAAGAGTCAGGTAATAGTGAGGGTAGAGTAGACCGGATAAATGAATGAAGTGACGTGTGAGAAAAAGGAAATTAGAAATAGCATGGCTGTTGGGATAAGGGGCTGCGTCCCGACCTTCCTAGTCATGTAATTTAGCGTAGCTTACAGTAGTCAGCGAAGAGGCATCACCTCTTCGCGTCCACAACACCATACTAAATGTTAAGCATCATCAACCAGAAAACCCAGTATCAAGTCCTACTACGTAGTAGAGAAGTGATCACGTATCTGAACACCTGTGATACCAACACTGGCAGTTGAGTTGGGAAGGAGGAATGCAGACTGTGAATGGGATGGAGGCAGGGAGATGACTTATAGAAATCAGCAAGAAATACCTCTCTGTCGATAGGATGTTCATGTTCCACTGCCGAAGCAGAACTACACCACCCAAAGAGGTATGCAGTAAGTCCTTCTACGAACTGCAACAAAACATTTCAAACCTATGAGCATCAAACTCTAAGCCTGGAAGCGGAAGATGAACAACTGATATCGAGCTTCGGGGTGCACACCCAAACAGGCAACCTGCGAGTCTAATATTATGAAGTGCAACAAAAAGAAAGCATTTAGCTAATTATCTTCCTAGCCTAGACAACCCCTCCTCTTATCCCTGAGAAAGGTAACCTTTTTTTTTCTTTTCTTAAAAGACGAGCTGCAATCCCAAGTTGGCAACCCATGCGGGTATATGCATATTGCGACCCAATACGGTAATCTTTACGATATTGGTGCGAAAGGAGAAGGCGCACGGATAGACCCGCAATGACCGAAAGCGGCAATTCACATCTCGCAAGAACGCGACGTGCAACAGAATAACAGCTTTTGCCAGATGTAGAAGTAGACGCAGAGCAATCTTGCCATGATACTCGTACAGTATGATTTTTAGAGTCCATGTTGTTCTTCCCTTGGCTTGGCAGAGCCCGCAACTGCGCACATGCATCGCAACATGCGCCGAAAGAAGATAGCAATACGTAAGGATCCGACGTGCAATAAAATGCGCAAGCCGGCAGGTAGGAGAGGATTCGTTGTCTGAAACTAATGGTGACTAAACGAGGGAGTTTGCGAGATTGTAGGAGGAGGAATAAGCTTTCGATTCTCTCGCTATTGCTAATACAGCAAGAAAATATCCAAATGTGCGCCTTGTCTAATAAGCAAAGCAATGGAATTCTCCCTTCCAAATCAGATGTACTCACTCACATCAAACCATAACAGCCCGCCTATATAAATCGATCCGCTTCCTGCAGAGAGCTTCCTCGGTCGGCTAATTCAATATCCTAGACTCGCACTTCTGAGAAGAAGAGACTAGGAATAAATACGCCGTGCAGCCTGCTCGCAAAGCCAAGACCTCAAAGCCAGACCCTAGCAAAGCCGATAGATATGCAAACCAAGGCCGTCCAGCTCCACGAAACCCACACCCCAAAACCCAAAACCCAAAACCTAAAATATGAACCTCAACCTACCTAGTCCTGCAATAAGAAACAAAAGCACAACTAACCACAGCCGGACTGCAGCCGCGCTAAAGCAACTCCCAGTCAAACCCCTCCCTACCACCCCCAATATACCCACCTATACATACATACCACAACCAAACCGCACCTCAATCAAAGCTTACCTAGCTAGTCCAGACCCTGCGCCTCCGACATACGTGCAACAAAACGTTCACTTCCAATACCGTACTCGAGTAACAGGGTAGTAGGGCAAGAACCAAGATGTAGATGGATGATATGGTGGGCGGGGAATGAGGGAGGGAGGAGAGAGGAGGGAAGGAAGATCTATTTATGTATCCGGAATATGTACTGTACTAAGAGCTATCGATCTATATCTATATCTCGATAATAAACCGCGAGCGAGGTTTCAATTATCCGAACCAGAGAAAATCTTCATATACAGTACCCAAACCTCTTCAACCTAACATCTTCGACCCAACCCAAACACCTTCGACTTCGACCCAGCTTACGCCATGCAACCCCCCGCGCCCCCAATCACGACACCAAGATACTTCTCATCGCGTCCAGTCTAGTCTAGTTCATGAAGAAATTCGTCATGGCATTACTTCGAGACAAGTCCAACCCACTCACTCACACTCACCCATCCCAACTCTCCTTACTTTCTCACCTCCCTACTAATCAAGCTCACCACAACAACAGCACTCACCTCGACATATAGTAATCCACGACAACTCGCTCGCTCGCAAGCAAGCAAGCATGTAGTAATCAATGTAATCAATCACCCTGTATTAGGTATCTAACGAGCGTACAGTACGTAGGTAGGTATGTATATAGCTAGACAACACAACAACACAACACAACACAGAAGCATGTGCATATACAAAAACAAAAACGAATACAAAAACCCTTGCTTCCTCCCAGCTTTTAACGCCAGTATACCGTGCATACCCAACAAAACGCCACCCGCACCAAATCAAACATCACAATTCAGTTTCATCTTTCGCACTACCGCTCTATAGATAGATAAGTTAGTACTTGTTTTGAAGATTGATGGGAGGAGATAGGATAGGATGGATGACTTACCTCCCAGACCTCGAACCCCTCATCGGCTTTCTCGATTGGTTCAAGTAACATGGCCTTAGGCGCAACTTCAAAGTCATCTTTTCGCATCAACGCCTCGACATCAACCTGCACCTCTTTGCCCTTCCCCTTGCCATCAACTTCAGGAGTGAAATCAAACGTCCCAGGAGCTTCAGTCTCGCATCCCTCGCGTCCTTCCTCTTCCGCAGCCTCGTCAGAAGCAATGATGAACACCGACTCCCCATCACAACCCTCAGCGTAAAATTCCTCAGCAGCGAGATCTCCCAGCGGCGAACGATCAATGTTAATAGCCCCCTCGGCCACCGCACGACGTGCCCGGATCCTTGCCTTGATATCATTCATCGAGTCTTCCACCGCATCTACGGAAGTGAGCTGCGACCGCGTCTGTGAGATATCGTCCAATGGCGGCACATTCTCCTTCCCCCGCTCATCTTTCAAGCGAGCAGCTGACTCCTCATCCGAACTAATGTCAAGCGTGCACGTAGAATGCTCCATCAGATTCGTCGCCAGCTCCTCAGCCGTATCCTCATGGATGTCAAAGAACCAGCTATCCTTGACTTCAGGCTCATGCAGCGTGTCCGGCACAGCTTTCGCTTGCCGGGACTTGTAGGAGGGAATGGTGCCGCTGAGCGCGGCATCGATGCTAAATCCTAGTCCTCCTGAACCAGCAGGAGTGGTTGCGAATTTAGGAGGCTCGACCCTTGTAAAGGGTGCTGTTGTGCGGCGTCTGTTCAAGATACCGATGCGCTTTCGCGTTGGGGAACGCCCGGCGGGTGCGGATAGTGGGGTGGATTTGGAGATGGAGGTGTTTACTCGTGGAGCTGGAGAGCGAGCGGCGAGGATTGGACGACGGGGAGAGGTGGTGGGTTTTAGACAGGAGAAATCGTTGGGGGGAGGGGGGTCTTTGGTTAGGAAGAAGTTGGTGGGTTTTTGGAGGGTGTCTTTGCTGCTGCTACCGTCGGGGTTCTTGGAGCGTTTGGGGGAGAAGATGATGGGATCGATGTTCTCGGAATTGTCATCTTCGAAAGTTTGGACCTTGCGCTTAGTGGGGGAGGTGAGGGTTGTTGGAAGAGCTGGGGTTTTGTTACTCATTGTGGTGGGGAAGGGGGACGAGAAAAGAGGGGAGGTATTGTGTAGGTGGTGGTGGAAGCATAAGCATACCATTCTGACGGTTCTTGAGACTTGTGAGGTTCTGGAGACGGGAGCCATTGAGAGGGGCAAAGGGTTGCCTCGTAGCTGCATTGTAGTTGCCATGGTGGAGGCGGTGTGGTGGTGGTGGTGATGGTGGTGATGGTTCTTAATTCAGAATCAATTGACTTTCTTAACCAAAGCTTGAAGATAGTCAATCAATCAATCAATCAATCAACAAAACAATTATCGAAAGACCCTTTGCTTCTTTCAATCGCGTGTTGTTGTATTGATTGAATTAATTGTAGTATCAATGTTGTTGTTGTTGATATGGACCTGATCCTCCTAATTTGCTTGCCTAAGAACGAACAAACACAGAATTAGAAGTCAGTCGATTTGGGGGGGCAGACGGGGGATATATTGCCACACACACAGACGGATCTCCCTCAGCAGTCTCTCCTCTCCAGTAGCGGTTGGCTGAGCCTTCCTTTCCGAGTTACAGTGCAGTGCAGTGTGTTCCAAGATTCCTTCGTCCTCGCAGTAGCGGCCTCTGCTCTTTTCGCGAATGGACGTGTTTGCACGCGTTTTCTTCCAATCGGACCCTGTGCACTCGGTCGCCAGGTCTCAGCCGGAAAGTGCAGATCAGGTAGGGCAGGGCAGGGGGAAACAGAGGCTGTTCATGGGAGAGGATGTGCAGCATATGATTCGACAAGATGGGCGGTTGTGGAGGCAGTGGAGGCAGGGGGGAAAGTGTTCCATCTGCTTTCAGACCCGCCCGTCGTCAATGCGGCTAGGGCCAACACGTCGACGCGGGTATAAAAGGGGGCGTGTTCCTCGACGTGAGTTCGTGTTTTCCCGTGGAAGCCTTCATAAGGTCTGCATTATTGCTGCATATAGTCTTCTGATTAAAGGTTGGGGATTGCTTCAGATGCATAGCTTCCCTTCCCTCAGCATTCTTTCTTCACGCGCTCGCTTCACGTCTATACTCGTAGACATGCGCGTTCATACCGTAGGTACCTTGGATAGGTGAGACTTCTACTCGATATTCTCTTCCTCGTCTCTTCACGCGCTGCCTCGCGGCTTCACATCAAGCGACCAGCTTCAAACTATTCATGCTTCTCATTCAACGCGAAGATGATACCAAGCATCCGCGTTCTTATTCTACTTCTGTTTCTTCAAAGCTCTTCCACTCATCCACCTACACTCATTCTAATCTCGGCCGTCTTTCCATTTCCCTCACTCCAGGATCAAGGCTCAGAGGAACGAGGCTCAAATCAGGAACTTCTATCCATCTCTTAAGAAAAAATTACATCCTCAATTAATTACCTATCCCATCACCCATCACCCATCATCCATCATCCATCATCCATCCAGCAATTCCCCTTAAACACCCACCTACCTACCTACCTATTTCACC